>NC_047147.1:25908852-25998852 GCF_009829125.3 Periophthalmus magnuspinnatus | reverse complement strand
GCTAGCGTTAGCAACAGGTTTGATTGACAGCGTTGCTAAGCGCCCGCTCCCTGCTAAACCAGCACTGTGGGCGGAAAGGGGCGTTACCTTCAACAGCCTCGCTCCTGATTGACTCTTCGGTTGCTATGATACTCGCGGTCAGAATTCCAAACATGAAACTCGGGCTCCAAATTAGCCGCTATATCTGCTAGCCTCGGTTCGCTTCGTTTGGAGCTGAACGCTGTGGGTGACGTCACTTCTTTACACCGTCTGTGGGCCATTTACGACGATTATTTTGACCTAAAGACAAGGCGTTCGTCGGCTAGCTCTGACAACTCGCCGTGCTGCTATTTGCGTTATAAACATCGCTTTCTTTCTAATGTCACCACCAGATGGCGTCAGGTATTTACTCCTATTTATTTATTTTATTTAGGGAGTTCCTGCTTAAACTGCTGCCCCCACGATAAGCGGAAGAAAACGGATGGATGGATTACATTTTTTCCTATTTCTTCTCTATTTATTCTCTGGATTAAGCGCGTTAATCATGAAGTCACCATTTTGAATTCATAAATACGTCGTAATAAATTCTAAAACGCTAAATACTCGTCACACACAGCTCTGCGAGATTGAGGAAATACGTACGACGATTATAACGTGTCTGTAATCTGTTTGAACTGGTCCAAACGCAGATTTAAAAACGCAAATTCCAAACGTAAACCACCTCATTCCGCCATGTAACAAGATTTATATCCATTAAAACTGCAATGTGGAACTTTTTTTTTCGTCCTTGTGTTATTGCTTTGCCAAAAAATGTGCGCAGAAAACGGTGTTAAGCGGTTAATCTTGCATTGTTGTTGCGTTATGTGTGGTTACCGTGAGTGGGATCGCCTCTCCACAGACCTGCTTTTTCCTCTAAGGAGATCGTGAATGCCACAACGCGGAACATTCTAGACCAGGGGGCGTCAAACTCATCGTCACAGAGGGTCATCAGAAGGAGCCAGATGTAAAAGTAACCCCGTAGAAATGTGAATACCCCGTAGAAATGTGAATACCCCGTAGAAAATTAAAATACGTTTAATTCACTTTTTTCTGTGTTTATTACTTGTTTATTTACTTACTATTTCACAAACATTAGCACAGACGTAAAAAAAAAAAATGTGTATTTTTAAATATCTGTATTTTAAAGCCTGTGATTTAATAAAAAAACTGACTTTTTTTATCCAAAGGTTGAACTGTAGAACTGTGGCTGTGCTGATCTGTGGACGTTTCAATTAAAAAGACCCAAAACCAACGTGATTATTTACGTTTTGATTGGTTATATTTTAATTTTAATGTCTTTCTTATCCTGTAAAACACTTTGAAGTACTTCGTGTACCAACCGCGCTGCAAGAAAATAAACTCGCCTAAACAAAACTAACTCCATATCGATCTAAAATCCTCCAAAAGTGTTTCCCCAGAGCAGATTGAACCCGTCTCTTGTGCGGCTAAAACAATAGTTAGTTGTAGTTTTACTGGATGCGCCCTTTTTTCCCACAGTGCTTTGTACTCTTTATGTTTCCGTGGAATGCGGGAATTCCTGAACCGGCGGCTTTTTCCGAAACAAATCCTGTGATGCAACGCCAAGGCCTGAATTTTACCGCGAAATGAGAGCGACGCTAATGAGGCTCAGAGCGGATTTACAGTGGACCGTTCTGTCGATTGTTTCATAATAAGACGAATTTAAAAAAGTAAGCGACGAGTTTTTTAGGCAGTGTGCAGCGGAGTCAAAGCATGTGTTAAAGGCTCAGTGTGTAACTTTTCTGTTGAAGCACTGAGCACCTGTTTGTCTCCATGGTGACGGTCACATTTTTATAAACGGTCACGTTGTTACGCAGCCCGCAGTCCCGCAGTGAGACGTTAAACTTATACAGCTCCACGGAGATAAACAGGTGACTCTAATAAGGCAGGTTACGGGTCAGATCTGCGGAGAGGTGACTCTGCATGGACCTGGCAGACGACACATTTTGGGTTGTCTCGGTCACAATGCAAAGTTTTAGAAGAAGAAGAAGAAGCAACGACACAAAAATGTTCAGTTTAGAGTATTTTTAAGAGTTTTGAACACGCGTCAAACTCAAGGCCCTGGGGCCAAATGCGGCACGCCACTTCATTTTATGTGGCCCGTGAGAAGATAAATTAAAAGGCATGACTGTCATTTTAAAATAAGTCTGTGCTGCTTTAATGTTTGCACTGATTTTCCTAACAAGTGGATCTGGGAAATATTCGCAAATGATCATCACAAAATGTTCATGAAGAGGAAAATTGTTGGCACCTGGATTGAATTCATCTTTTTTTTTTTTTTGCTTTCTTTTTTGTTTTTTGGCTCCTGATCCATCACGTGACGTTCACTTGTACCACGGATTAGAGGAACATTCTGTCGCATTGTTGGGATTAGGAGTAACACTGTCATTACTGCGAAGGAAAAGTACAATTATATACTTAATTTGTACCAAAACGTTGATAAATATCTTTTCATTTCAGTCGTTCATTCTATGCTGCACATTTTCTACGGCTGAGATCAGTTAACAGAAAAACAGAAAAAGAAAGAAAAAGAAAAAAGAAAGAAAGAAAGAGAAAAGGAAGAAGAAGGAGGAAGAAGAAGGAAGAGTGTGAGAAAAGTGTATAAAGTGTGTGGTGAGGGGTTTTACAGACAAAAACAGACAGAATAATTGTAGAAAATAAAGCTGATACTGAGGCCACGAAAGGTGAAGCGCGTTATAGCGAGGGACTGTGCACAGAAACACGTCCACATGGGAACAGAACACAAAGTACACAAAGTACTACAATTTCATGTTTTTTTATTATGATCGTGGTGTCAGTTTTGAGTATCGAGTGCGTCCCTTTGCATCAAATTCCAGTTTTAAATTTAATACGGTGACAAGACTTGATGACACCACATACAAACTTACTTTACGAGTAAACGAGCCCCTCCTGCTCCGTCCCTCGCCCCCAAAACGTGGCGTGAGCGTGAGCGTGTGAAAGGAGCAGACAGACAGATGGCGGGAGGGGGGTGACCCAAATGTCCCAGGACACCCAAACTACGCACTCATACACTTAAAACTGTACAAACTCAGCAAAGAAATCCCCCACAACACACACGTTTGCACATGTATTTCTGCGCTCCCATAAAGGCCCATTGAAAAGCATGTACACACACATACACCCCTTTAGCGGGTTTAAAAAGGGGTTTATTCCTCCAAGAGCACGACATAGCTCCACAGACAAAAGCTCTTCCCATGTCGCCTCATTATCATAACAACACCGGCCCTCTGCCCTCGGAACGCTGTAAATCCAACGGACACGGACCTGCGCTACGCTAGGCTAAAACACAGACAGACCTGCGCTACGCTAGGCTAAAACACAGACAGAATACACTACGCTAGGCTAAAACACAGACGTGCACTACGCTAGGCTAAAACACAGACAGACCTGCGCTACGCTAGGACAAAACACAGACAGAATGCACTACGCTAGGCTAAAACACAGACACAAACCTGCGCTACGCTAGGCTAAAATACAGACAGAATGCACTACGCTAGGCTAAAACACAGACAGAGTGCACTACGCTAGGCTAAAACACAGACAGAGTGCACTACGCTAGGCTAAAACACACTCAGAATGCACTATGCTAGGCTAAAACACAGACGTGCACTACGCCAAGCTAAAACACAGACACAAACTTGCGCTACGCTAGGACAAAACACAGACAGGATGCACTATGCTAGGCTAAAACACGGGAACAATTCAGATACAAGCACAATTTGTACACAAAGTAATAACTGTTTTACAGAAAAGAAAGAAATTAAAATCACAATACAACAAATCAAAACATAAATAATCATCATAAAAGTAACATTAAAAGAAAAATTTACAGAATAAAACCCTTTCAGTTAGATGCCCTAAACCAGGACTAAACTAGGACTAAACAAGAACTAAACCAGGACTAAACCAGGACTAAACAAGAACTAAACCAGGACTAAATCAAGACTAACCCAGGGGTAAATAAGAACTAAACAAGAACTAAACCAGGACTGAACCAGGACTAAACCAGGACTAAACCAGGACTGCACTGTGTCTTCTCTTGTCGTTAGCGTAAAACCTTATTTTTGATTCCAAGTCAAAGTTAAAGAGATAAAAAAACTCTCCTGAAATGGTTCGACTTTTGTGTGTGAACTTTAACGCCAATTCCAATGATAATCTATTTAAAATATGATCATGATTATTCCACTATGTGCTCATATAAATCGAGTTTTGCACAGTTCACATTTTCACTCTTAATCTTAAACCCAGAGTTAGTCTTGAGTTAATCTAATCCCTGTGTTTATTCCAAAAAAACACAAATACTTAATCTACTTTATCCTAAACTACAAACAAAAAGTTCAAACTACCACTGCTCCTGCAAACTCTGGTATCTTTTGTAAAACATCTTAAATCATGGGTCCCCCGAGAGCCGTTAAACCCCGTTAAACCCCGTTAAACCCCGTCGTAAATGAGGTCGTTATGGATAGCCCCAATTTAGGATTCTTTGAGCTAATCCCTATAGTAACGCCACATAATTCCGGGGTTTTATTCGCTGCTTTTGGGGCTGGAAAAAGGCAACGCGAGGAGTCAGGGAACAGTTTAGCCCGTGTGTATTAATGGGATTATTGGGATTATTGGGATTTCAACAAGATTTTGAGGTAAATGTACTCGCAACTTCCACATTGGGAAATATGTCTCGGCCACACCGGATAAGGAATTTCATGGTCAGAGGGGATTGCTCCATGTTTAAGGATAAACTGGGATTGGAGAGATGTTGAGTACAACAAGTCGACACAGGAAGTAACCAGGACTAAACCAGGACTAAACCAGGACTAAACCAGGACTAAACCAGGACTAAACCAGGACTAAACCAGGACTAAACCAGGAATAAACCAGGACAAAACTAGGACTAAACCAGGACTAAACCAGGACTAAACCAGGACTAAACCAGGATTAAACCAAGACTAAAACAGGGCTAAACCAGGACTAAAACAGGGCTAAACCAGGACTAAACCAGGACTAAAACAGGACTAAACCAAGACTAAACCAGGACAAAACTAGGACTAAACCAGGACTAAAACAGGACTAAACCAGGACTAAACCAGGATTAAACCAGGATTAAACCAAGACTAAAACAGGGCTAAACCAGGACTAAACCAGGACTAAACCAAGACTAAACCAGGACTAAACCAGGACTAAACCAGGGCTAAACCAGGACTAAAATAGGGCTAAACCAGGACTAAACCAGGACTAAACCAGGACTAAAACAGGACTAAACCAGGACTAAATTAGGATTAAACCAGGACTAAAACAGGACTAAAACAGGACTAAACCAGGACTAAATCAGGTCTAAACCAGGACTAAAGGACAGGCCAAGACTCACACATTCCTCATTTTAAATCTGTTGTTCAGGTCTGATCCTGGTCCGCACTGAATGATCCGACTTCACTCACATTCCCACAGGCTCCTCGACGGCTGATTCACGTTGGACATGCACGTAAATGTTCCACAGTATTAAAGACCTGACCTGTGCCATTTCTGCTCCTGACCCTCCAAAAATGTGTGACTAAAGCTCAAACGCGGAACATTATCTCCGAGCCGAGGAGCTGTGTGACCCAGTGGGAGACGACATTTTCCGATCAGGGTCAGGACAGGTTCATGTTCATCGTCAAATGGAGGTGAAATTGAACCGTTTTATCCATTTGTGAGGATGAGATAAGTTTACCACAGACCTTCCGAAAGAATATTAAAAGTTTGAAACCTTTCACGTAATCGACTCTGTGGTGACGAACGACCGCAAAATCTGTCCCTTTATCAGTCGCTAAGTTATTGAATCTTTTAAATGTGCCCCTGAGTTTAAAATAGCCACATTATGGATCTTAGTTAGCACGCGACCGGTTAGCACGCAGACGGTTAGCTCGTAGCTGGTTAGCACGTAGCCGGTTAGCTCATAGCTGGTTAGCACGTAGCTGGTTAGCACGCAGACGGTTAGCCTTTGAACTCTTAACCAGGACTAAGCCACGTTTGAACTAGGACTAAACCAGGACTAAACCAGAACTAAACCAGGACTAAACCAGGACTAAACCAGAACTAAAGCAGGACTAAACCAGGACTAAACCAGGACTAAACCAGGACTAAACCAGGACTAAACCAGAACTAAACCAGAACTAAACTAGGACTAAAGCACGACTAAACCAGGAATAAACTGGGTCTAAACCAGGACTGAACCGGGACTGAACCAGGGCTGATACAAGACTAAACAAGGACAAAACCAGGACTAAACCGGGACTAAACCGGGTCTGAACCGGGACTGAACCAGGGCTGATACAAGACTAAACAAGGACAAAACCAGGACTAAACCGGGACTAAACCGGGTCTGAACCGGGACTGAACCAGGACTAAACTAGTACTAAACTACGACTAAACGAGGACAAAACCGGGACTAAACCAGGAATAAAACAGGACTAAATCAGGACTAAACCAACACTAAACTAGGGCTAAACAGAATGAACCCTTAAAATCATCCTCGTAGTGCAGAACGGACTGGGCTAGCATTAGCTCAAAGCGAGTGACTGTTACCGTGACGACAGCAGCAGATAAACGGGTCTGAGGAGCTGGACTGGACGCTCTGAGGTCAGCACTAACTCTTATCTCCACATGGGCTCGAAAAGAACAACAACTGTCTCTAAAACAAGCACCGCAACTGGGAAAAACAGGACTAAACCAGGACTAAACCAGGACTAAACTAGGACTAAACAAGGTCTAAACCAGGATTGAACCAGGACTGAACCAGGACTGAACCAGGACTAAACCAGGACAAAACCAGGACTAAACCAGGGCTAAACCAGGACTAAACCAGGACTAAACCAGGACTAAACCAGGACTAAACCAGGGCTAAACTAGGACTAAACCAGGACTAAACCAGGACTAAACCAGGGCTAAACCAGAACTAAACCAGGACTAAACCAGGACTAAACCAGGACTAAACCAGGGCTAAACTAGGACTAAACCAGGACTAAACCAGGACTAAACCAGGGCTAAACCAGGACTAAACCAGGGCTAAACTAGGACTAAACCAGGACTAAACCAGGACTAAACCAGGACTAAACCAGGACTAAACCAGGACTAAACCAGGACTAAACCCTTACACACACAAACCAAAGTCACACACTGTTGTTCTGTCCATTTAAACAGTTGAGATCTGGTTCACGTCTTGATTCAGACTCGAGACGTTCTCGTTGTCAGAGACTGTCAGCTCTGATTTACTGATTTATCGAACTGAAAACGGCCCCAGTGAAGTTACAATGATTTATTTTTTGATGAATGGGCGAGCGGTCAGCGGTCAGGGCAGCACAGACAGACTTAAAGTGTCCTCCGCATTTGACCCATCCTTCAACGTCATTGTACCGAGGAGACGTGTTCATAGTGTGGTTTAAAATAAAGATAATCACATGTTTAACACACAAACAAACCTGCATATTTAGGCTGAGTCCTTCTCTCAGACTGAAAACACTCTGTTCCACCTTGTGATGTCATCATGTGGTGATACAGGAAGTGCTCCGCTGTGTTTTTAAACTCCACACACCTCCATTTCTAGAATCATTTGGATCATTTCAGCCCGATCTACTACTGAACTAAAGGTAAAAGAGCTGTTAACTTGAAAACTACCACTTCATGACATCACAAGGTGGAACAAAGCGATGAGGTGACGTCATTATAAGACAGTTTAAAGCTACAAGAGTCCGTTTTGTGTCATATCTCAGCTTTAAAGAGCCTGTCTCTGATTTTCTTTCCATGAGCAAAATGTGTCTTGCTCTGCTGTGTAGTACTGTTGTATTGTCCAAGAATCAGAAAGCGCTCGGTTAGCATGCTAGCTCCTGCAAAGCTCGTCTCTGGTCTATGAGAGCTGTGAAAATAGCTTATAAACTCATCATGGTGAATAACATGGATGATCAGAATGCATTTGGAAAGTGGAGATTACATTTACGGAACTGCAAAACCGTTTAAAATGAACCGGTGCTGTTTGTTCATGTTTTTAAGACAGGAAAAATCAGCTACACTGTTGTTAATGGATAAAAGTACAAATATTGTGCAGTACGTAGATAAATACGACTTATGAATGAAAGGTTTGGGGTTCAATTGCCAAAGTTTGAACCAAAATATTTCACCTAAGCTTCCAAAAATGAGGAAGTAGCGTATTTTTCGGACTGTAAGTGTCACTTTTTTCATAGTTTGTCCGAGGGTGCGACTTATACTCAGACGTGAAATTATTAAAATATATCATTTCACATCTTTGTTATTGTCACACTGATAATTGCGTGAAGGTTTCCGCACCAGTTTGACCGCCATCTTCCTCTGGAGTTGTTCGGAAACAACATCGAAAACGAAAAATTCAGTGGATTTATTGATTTGGAGTGAGATCCAGAGTAAACTCGTTGTTGTTTTTTCTGCTTTATTTATCTGATTAACTGTTAATATCTTACGTTAACAAACCAGACACGTGTTCAGTTCTGTCTGTGCTTCATGGAGCTGAATAAATATAAATGTGTTACGTTAGCGTGATGTACTGATATTCAGCCTGTTGGTCCACATTTTATTAATATTATTAGAACTTGACTTTAAAGATAAAATGTCTGTTCTTGGTTTTGGATTTTGTAAAATAAATTTCTCCAAAAAAGCGACTTATATATGTTTTTTTCTTTATTATTATGCATTTTTGTCTGAGCGACTTATACTCCAGAGCGACTTATATTCCGGAAAATACAGTATCTAATTTTGTCATATTTTTCTTTATATCATTTTTCTACAAACGTAAACATTTTATAATATTGTGTACGTAAAGTAGACCTAGCAAAGATGACACAGCACCAGACAGTAATGGTATTTATCCTTCTAAAAACACTAAAATTTAACTTTTTTTATCGAGATATTTTCCTTATAGTAAAGTTATACATTTGTATGTTTACATTTCCCCAAAAATGCGACTTATATATGTTTTTTTTTCTTTATTATTATGCATTTTTAATACGGTACATTATTTTAAAGACACTACGCAACTTTTCAACTCCCCAAGATGTTATTACTGTCGAGAATATTCCACAGTACGGCCCTAAACATATCTCCATGGAGACAAGAAGGTGCGACTTATACTCCAGAGCGACTTATAGTTCAGAAAATACAGTATACATTATCGTAGCTCTGATATTCCAAAAATTCCTCCAGAAAAGGTTCATATTTGTCCTATTTCAGTCACATTCAAGTGAGTAATTCTGTCATAGTTTTCTGTAGATCAATTTTCTACAACTGTAAACGTTTTATAATATTGTTTACATAAAGTAGACCTAGCAAAGACGACATAGCACCAGACAGTAATGGTATTTATCCTTCTAAAAACACTAAAATGTAACTTTTTTATCTGTTTTTTTTATTGGTGAGACTTAAACTACAGAGCGACTTATATGTTTTTTTCTTCATTGTTACGCATTTTTTGTTTGGTGCGACTTATACTCCAGAGCGACGCATAGTCCAGGAAAATATGGTATATGTTTTTATCCTATAGAGATTTATATTGTCTGGGCAAAATGGAGAATTGTCAAATATATATGTCAAAATATCCACACGAATTACTTGATATTGTATGTAAACATTTATGCATACTCTAAATCAATTTAAAGACTTGTAACTTGGCTTTGTCCCGTTTACATTTTGAAATTTTAAATACGAAAATGAAAGAAAACCTGCTAAACCTCCAAACCACACGCACAGCACGCCACCGCGGCCTCAAACCACGGCTGGAATGACGGGAATGTGGGAGAAAAATTGAAAGTGAATCCCTGATTTTCCCCCTCTGACCTGAGCGGTTTGAGGCGAGGACACATGAAAAGCTCTGGAGACGCGAGCGCTTGTGTCCGTTTACCGCAGCGTTACAGCGGTGTGGTCACGCTTTATAAATACTGACGCTCTGGACTTTACAAAGAGACGGGCTGTCGGATATTTTAACAGATAACTCCACTTTACCGGACAGCTGCAGCCGTACGAGCCCAGAGATATCAGATATACTGTTTTTGAAAGATATATTAAAGATTATGATCCGCAAATGTCATCGAGGCTAGCAGTTATAGCTAATTTGGAGCGAGTATCAACCACGAGTATCATAGCAACCAAAGAGCCAATCCAGAGCGAGGCTGTTGAAGTTAACGCCCCCTCCCGCTGTCAGTCAAACCTGTCGCTAACTCTTAACGGGAACGAGTTCGAGGAAAGAATACATATTTATAACCTTATGAATACACGCTATAGCTTGACTCTACGTTTTCAAAATCATTGCGCAATAAGTTTATATCATTAACTTAATAAATATGGCGTTGGTCCGCGCTTTGGTAAGTTTTATGAAGTCAGATGAACTTCTAACGGAAACTACACTTTTCAGACAAGTAGTGACGTGGCTATCGGTTTGACAATATTAACTACTTGACCTGGATCCTTCTTGATATTTGTTAATTTTAGCTTGGATAAAAATGTTTCACTATTGCCAAAAATAGGTCAAATATTCAAACCTGTGTTTATAACTTTATTTAACTAAGTTTCTGTTTGTTTAGCCTCTTGTAACGTTGACAAAATCTTTAGTTTCCTCCATAGACTGTTTACAAATGGACATAGCTAACGTGCTAGCCACAGTTTACCGTGTCATTTTGCTCTTAAATGTTCGTATTAACCCTCTACATGATCCCGGGGTTTTTAATTTCACTATTGTGTCTGTAAATCAAGATATGAACATTAATAACAGACAAATCAGGCGCCTTCTTTCCCCCGAGGTCGCTCCCGTTAGCGTTAGCAACAGGTTTGATTGACGGCGTTGCTAAGCGGCCGCTCCCTGCTAAACCTGCGGTGCGGACAGGAAGGGGCGTTAGCTTCAACAGCCTCGCTCCGGATTGGCTCTTTGGTTGCTATGATACTCGTGGTCGGAATTCCAAATATGGACTCTGCTCCAAATTAGCCGCTATAACTGCTAGCCTGGATTAGCTTCATTTGGAACCAAACGCTGTGGTGACGTCACAATCACTTCTCAGTCCATTTCTTCATGGTTTCCTCTCGCAAACACCGCCCAAAAACTAAACTAACCACTATTTTGCGCATATTACCAGAACTTATTATGCATTTTTATCGATAATTACAAATCATAATCACACCAAAACTGCTTATAATCCCAATGGAATTTTAGGGGAGGGCACATTGAAAACCTAAAGGACAAAAACATACATCTGGAGTCTGCGAGCTGCTGTCACAACTAATGGACATTTGGATCCTTCCCTAAACAGTAAATCATGCTAACAACCTCTGCCGTATACGTGTACATGCTTTACACCCTTTGGAGAGCAGCCATGTGTACTTTCAAGTTTATTTTTCAAAGTATACAGTAGGGGGCACATTTGTATTCATACAGACAGCACTGCGCCCGTCTGCTCCGCGCGGAACAACACGTCAGATGACTTCAGAATGCTGTTCGTGCTCCATTCTTAATCATTCTTCTTTTATAGAGCTTCACGCGACAGGCCGTGAATACATTTGTAGGGTTTTATGGCGCAAAAGGTCACGCAAATGGGAGCGTTCCGCAGCACGAATTAAAACTCTGTTGTGGGACGTTGTTAATCATTACTTATGCGACTCTTTCAAAGACGCGGTTTCATTTGGATCAATAAATCGTTATGACGACAGTGTTTGGACAAGTGGAGTGGTGTAATTTGTCTGCTTTGTTAACAAACGGCGTCACAATACTGGAAAAATACGCTAGGATAGGCTAATCTGATCAAGTATTTATAATTATCAACAACAAATAGTGTTTCTTAAATCCTACTTTTAACAAATATTCATTTTTAAAAGGGGTTTCTGCCAGGTGAGCAGGACGTACGGGGGTCAAAAGTATCGAAAATGAGACTAATCGAGAAGTGTTATTTTTATTATCATTGTGGTATCGGTATCGGTATCGAGTATTGAAACCAAGCTTGAAATTTTAGTACTTTGGGGCTATTGTGAAACCCAAACACAACATGACGTCCCTTGACAATAAGCCTGATTCAAAATGGAATATTGTGTCTCTTCTCTGTCCTGAATCTTGTTTTATTTAAAAAAAAAAAAAAAAAGAAAAGTAAATTGTTTATCACAGTCCCCCCATCCCGTCTGCTCTCCTGGGGAAAAAGGCGGTCACTCTGGCCCCGCCCATCACGACCGACCTCCACAAACCAACGACAACCTCACCTCATCCCCGTGTGTCCGCCTCTGCTGCGAACGACGGGAGCTGCAGTTCAAGTAATCTGTGAAATGTGAAAAAGTGTGACTCTGAAGTGCTGTACGTTTGCAAATTGTTTTCTCCACCGACAAAACCCACAATGTCGATGAAACGTTCTGCACCGACAAAGACGCCTACGAAGGTTTGAACTTTGAGAGAGTTTAAACGAGAGAGAAAGGTGAGAAAATGTTAACGCCTGTGTGAGAAAAGTGTATAAAGTGTGTGGTGAGGGGTTTTACAGACAAAAACATAGAGAATAATGTAAAAATAAAGCTGATACTTCGCAGATTTCGCTTATTACGGGTTAATTTTAGTACACACCCCCCACGATAAACGAGGAACGATGGATTATTTACTTAATACATGTGCCATAAGTAGGTGATCTAGGTAAGTTTTATTAAGTCAGATGACCTTCCTAAGAAAATGACACTTTCTCAGAGAGGAAATCTGGCCATCGGCACGGTAATAATCATAAGTAACTACCCAATCTGGATAAATTTTAGTGTGCGTGTTAATTATCTAAAATCGTTTAGTCTGTTAGATTATTTTAACATCATATATCAAGTGTTTGAAATTACGTCTGGAGTCCGCACGCCTTGATTTCAAAAACAACGCCCCAGATGACGACCTTTGAGCCCTTTCTACCTCCTGGACGAACGAGAGATTACGACGACTTGGGTCAGAATACTTTTCCTTGAGCGCATCCGTGGCCGTTTCCCTTTTCGCTCTCACGACGAGGCTTTGGGGCTGAAGGTACAGGACACGTCTGCAGGAAAAGATGAGCGACGACAGGAAGGAAGACGACTTTAACTGAGCTCCAGAGAGTCGGGTTCTTCTGAAGTAAAAGCGTCTCCACAGAAGAATGGGATGAGAGGAAGAGCAGATGTTTGGGTTGTTAAAAATCGGATACTAATCAATACTAAAAATGGTAATTAGATACTCATTTGAGCGGGTATTGATACTGCAAAAGTGTCATGATGCACGCATTGTCTGCCTCTTTTGTTGTCCCCCTGTGTGCTCCTCCCCTCCCACACCTGCCTGAGTCCGTTATTGCGTTCTGTTATTTTACCTTTTCGATGCTTATTGGATTTTTGCTGCTTCCCAGATTCCTGCTCTCTCGCTCGTCCCTGCTCCTGGTCTCTGGTCCTGCTCCTGGTCTCTGGTTCTGCTCCTGGTCTCTGGTTCCCTGACTCTGGTTCTGCTCCTGGTCTCTGGTTCTGCTCCTGACTCTGGTTCCCTGACTCTGGTTCTGCTCCTGGTCTCTGGTTCCCTGACTCTGGTTCTGCTCCTGGTCTCTGGTTCCCTGACTCTGGTTCTGCTCCTGGTCTCTGGTTCTACTCCTGGTCTCTGGTTCTGCTCCTGACTCTGGTTCTGCTCCTGGTCTCTGGTTCTGCTCCTGGTCTCTGGTCCTGCTCCTGGTCTCTGGTTCCCTGACTCTGGTTCTGCTCCTGGTCTCTGGTCCTGCTCCTGGTCTCTGGTTCTGCTCCTCGTCTCTGGTTCTGCTCCTCGTCTCTGGTTCTGCTCTTGGTCTCTGGTTCTGCTCCTCGTCTCTGGTTCTGCTCCTCGTCTCTGGTTCTGCTCCTGGTCTCTGGTTCTGCTCCTGGTCTCTGGTTCTGCTCCAGCTCCGGTACAGTCAGCCCCTTGTCTTCAGCTCCTCGTCTAATCTGTGGCTCGGGCTTGCTCCTCGTCTCCCGCTCCTTGGACTACTCCTGCTCGGTTCTCTCTGGCTTCGTTCCCGGTTCTGTCCTCGCCCTGGTCCTGGCCGCCCTCTGCTCCTGCTCCGGCTCGCTCCCCGCTCCCTGCTCCCTGCTCCCCGCTCCCCACTCCCTGCTCCCCGCTCCCTGCTCCCTATTGGATTAATGAACTCTTGCCTTATTTTCACAAACTGTAAATAAACACTGTAAATCTGCCCCGGTGTCTGCACGCTTTGGTCCACCTCACACCGGCCATTACGACAAAAACTCACATTCATAGGACAGAAATGAACCTTTACGTCAGAAGAATAAGGCACAGAGACGAGTATAAACCCACGGACCAATATGAATCTACTGGACACTGAGGGATTATACACATTTAAAGACACAAAGTACCAACATTTAAAGCTGAAAATCACAGTCTATTGTCTAAATAAAATACAGTTTTTTAAAAGTCTTTTCCTTAGTATCGAAATCAAACTTGAAATTTCAATGCTAGGAAATGCTAACAGTTCATTTTAGCTGTTTTGTGCACATGACTGAAACGTTTTTATCCTAAACTCTTCTCTTTTATACTTTTATATTAATTACACTGGTTCCTCGTTTATCGCGGGGGTGACGTTCTAAAAATAACCCGCAAAAGGCGAAATCTGTGAAGTATCAGCTTTATTTTTTACAGTTATTCTATACGTTTTAAGTCTGTAAAACCCCTCACCACACACTTTATACACTTTTCTCCCTCACGTGTATTTCACAGTTCCTCTGACCCCGCCTCTTCTCTTTTATTTATTTGTTATACGATTTGAAAGCACGTCTTATTCCGCACAGCACTTTGAACGACTCGCCTCGCCTGTATCTTCCGTCCGTGCGTTGAGAACAGAAGTTGTGTCGGCGCTGACGGGACGAGGTGCTAAATCCTCGTTAGCCTGACTTCAGCCTGATGATCTGGGCTAATTAGGCTGGTGCCATCTGCTGCACTGGACCAACCGGACGCAGGCGCTGTCAGCACTACAGCAAGGTCACTCTGAGATGTACAGGCAGCGAACGATAAACGTGAAGAGAGAAAGAGGAATTCACATGTGTCACATTTTGATTTAAAGGTCTTATATTACGCAAAACTGACTCTTCTGAGCTTTAAGTCATGTTCTAATGTCGTTCCCTCCTCAAAAACAGACCTGGAATTGTGTTTTGTTTCATTCACGCATTCGTCTGTCTACATTTCCAAAGCTCAAAACGCTCTGTTCAACCTTGTGATGTCACGAAGTGGTAGTTTTCAAGTGAACAGCTCCTTTTAACTTTAGTTTAGTAGAGATAAGTAGCATTTCCAGAGCTGAAATCGTCCAGAAATCGTCTGAAATGAAGGCGTGTGGAGTTTAAAAAACACAGTAGAGCACTTCCTGTATCACCACATGATGACATCACGAGGTGGAACGGAGCGTTTTCAGTTTGAGGGAGGAATTTGAAGCCTAAATCTGCAGGTTTGCTTGCGTTAAACATGTGAGAATGTAACAAAACTCAACTCCAGGTCTGTTTGTGACGAGGAAACGACATTAGGACACAGATCAGAGAATAGTGTGATATGAACACACTTTAATAATGACACTGTTTGTATGTTTTGGGAAAGTGTTTTAGGATCTTTATAGTCCAGATAACGATTATACAATTACAAAAACTCAACACTTGCACGATTATAAGCTGCTACAGTGACAAACGCTTTCTGCAACAAGCATGAACACGCGTGACACGGTAGCTCCTCCGCAGGGTTTTCGACAGTAGACTATTCCGCACATGACCACCCGAGTCACACGTAAAGCTCAGGTGTTCGTGTTTGGATCCCATTCTGTCCCGAGGCTACGGTGATGTGTGCAGAAGATTCAGGGAAAGTTACATAATGGTTTACGTGTAACTCGTGTCCCATTGTGTAAATATGTCGCGTTGTGTTAGCGAACTAGCTGCTGTACAAAGGCGAGAGAAAACCCCTTACGATTATGAATATGTCGACGTATTGTTTGGTAAATAACGGGATGAAAACGCTCTGTAACTTTTCCACCACCTGTCGTCTCCATGGAGATGTTATCGCTTTGCCTGATCTGTGGAGAGGCGACCTCGTTTACGATAAAGACGCATGTGTCTCTTAGCGATGAAAACAAGCGTAATCGAAAAACTACAATAATTCCAAGTAAACAATGGCATCTCTATGAAGACGAGTGCGTGACATACCAGAAAAGTTACATACTGTGGCTTTAACTAATCCATGGATCTATAACCCATCACATGAACATGTTTTTACACGTTGCACATGGTGGTTCTGCGGGGTATGTACTGGGATGTTTATGGTTTTATAGCTGTAAGTCAGTGTAAGCGTTTATTATTATGAGGTTTGTTTTCGTCACTCCTGGAATTCAACACAATACTCGTCTTTTTTCCATCACCGTGCGTGCTACCGGCTATCGACTGAAAAGAACAAGTCCCAGAGGCTGCGGAGGGACCTACAAAGACCTGTGTTTGTAACTGACATTTACACTGCTGCAACTTGAGCCATGATCCCATCACTCACACGTCCTCCAGAAGACGGCACTTTAACTCAAAAGACAACAGCATAACTACAACAGACTACAGCATAACTACAACAGACTACAACATAACTACAACAGACTACAGCATAACTACAACAGACTACAGCATAACTACAACAGACTACAACATAACTACAACAGACTACAGCATAACTACAACAGACTACAGCATAACTACAACAGACTACAGCATAACTACAACAGACTACAGCATAACTACAACAGACTACAACATAACTACAACAGACTACAGCATAACTACACAAGACTACAGCATAACTCTACAAAACTACAGCATAACTCCAAAAGACTACAGCATAACTCCAAAAGACTACAGCATAACTACAAAAGACTACAGCATAACTCCAAAAGACTACAGCATAACTCCACAAGACTATATAACATTACTCCAGAAAACTACAACATAACTATAAAAAACTACAACATAACTCGGAGACTACACTCTGACATCACCCTGACAAATGCACAGTGCACAGTCTGACTGACACTTTAATGATCAGGGCATATTACTGTGTTGTACTGAACTGTGTGAGCTCCACTCCTGATCATAAACTTTGAAAGTAACAGCCCTAATAAAAGTTTATCTTTAAGGAGACAGGCCATGAGGACAAACCTGTTACACGCCCAGACACCGGATCAACTGTTTTGCATCTTTGTCTAATCTCAGAGGTGTTAAAACTTTATTTAACTTATGCAACATGTTCCTGGAGAAGCTTCCAGCCCTGATCTGTCACCGTGTATTTTATGGTGACTGCAGAGTTTCCTCATTGAAATGTTTGGCAAAAGTCCCGCACCTGTCCCAACATAAACAGAAGCACAGGGTCTTACCGCTGAGCCCTGCTGCTCTGGACAGGTCATCCATGGACCTCTGGAGTGATGCCATCTTGGCCTCTGATGTCTTGTGGTGGTCGGGGCTCCCCGCGCTGCCGGTGCTGGAGGTGCTGCTGCCGTCTCCTACGTCCCGGATGCCCCCGGAGCCGTTCAGGTTGTTGAGGCTGGACTGACTGTCGATGGAGCTCCTGGAGCCGGCGCCGCTGCGCTCCTCGTCCAGCATCAGGACGATCTCCTTCAGCTCCGCGTTCTCCGCCCGCAGCGCCTCCTGGCCGAGCTCCAGCTCCCGCAGCTTCTGCTGGTACAGCCCCACGTCCTTCCACAGCACACTGGCCGTGTAGCGGCCGAAGCGCTGCCACTCCCGGGACACGCGCTTGCCCTTCTGCCGGTCATCGTCCAGAAAACAGCAGAGCTCGCGCAGCTCCTGGTTGTCGTCCTGGAGCTTCTGGTTGACCTCTTTGAGGCTGCGGACCTCGTGCAGATGGACGTGCAGGCTGCGGTTCACGTCCTTCATCATGTGTCCGTGCTCCAGCATCAGCTCCATGTGGCGGCTCTCCAGCCTCCGCAGGCGGCGCACCAGCTCCTCCTTCCCCAGCATCAGCAGCTCCTCGTCGGACAGCTGGCTCACGTCCGCTCCGTCCATGTTGCTCCTTATTCAGACCTTTAGAGTGGAGTGTTGTCCCGGGCTCGGATGCTGATCACGTTACGTTACAATAAAAAGCAGAGCCATTTCATCAGAGAAACAGTGAAGTCCGCGCGAGGCCGAAAACCACTGACCCGAGTCCACAGTGCGCAGAGTCTGGCCTCTCCACAGGACTGCAGATCGCCCTGGAGACGCGGCGGCACGCAGTAAAGCCGGTGTCCAACAGAGGCCTGGGAGGGACAAGCAAAGAGGGGGTGTTCCCCTCCGCCGAGTGGGTAAATAACAGCATAGCGCCCTCTACTGGACGACACCTCTTGGATTTTGTCAGTAATATGTTAGATTAGATTTTCTTTACAGGAGTTAAAATGTCACTTTAATCAAACCACAGACTCAGTAAATGAATCAAACTCGCCTCATATTGTGCTGTTTTGAGATAATCTCTGTTCTTGTGGCGCCCGTGCGTAAAGTTCTTGGATAAAGCACGTGGCGCCATCTACTGGCCAAACAGAGCTCGGTGTTACCAAATCTTTCAAAATGTAGATTGTCTTAAGGTAAAAACTACAAAAACATCCAAAAGGTTTTATGTTAATGACTCACAAGTGACACTGATTAAAAAAACAAAACAAAAAACACTTTGCTTTGACAGTTTATCCGTAAAAAAACTAAAACATTCAGTATTTCATCTGTTTGTTGACGTTGACATTTCGTTGATTTGTTGCTATTTCAGAGATGGTCGTGGCCACAGTTGAAATAACAGCTTAAATGACTTGGACTGGACCTGTCTCAGAGCACAGACCTCTTCAAACTCGCGGTTACACCATCATCCTCACGTCCCTCCCTCCTGCGCAGCGGCGGGTGTCCTCTGGCTGAACCACACACCGACCGTACGCCTCCTGATCCCGCAGATTGTCCCGGGGTGACCGAGGACACTCCGGTGATCGCTCTGACGTGGTGGAGTCGGAGCAAAGTGCACAAGGAGAGGCCAGAGAGAGAGCGGCGCGTACGGACGGACACGCGCCATGATGGGGGAGAGCTGTGGGAACGTCCCGGGACACTCGTGGCTGCTTTGGCGCGCGGGGATCGTGTGTTTCGTGTCCGTGTGGATCTCACCTGCGCTGTCACATCCGCAGTGTTTGGATTTTAAGCCTCCGTTTCGCCCGCTGAGGGAGCTGGAGTTCTGCGTAATGTACAAGGACTTTGGCTGCTGTGACTTTCAGAAAGACCAGGACCTGATGGCCAAATACTACACGATCATGAACCATTTCGACTATGATGGTTACGCCACGTGCGCAGGGTTCGTGCAGGAGTTGTTGTGTCAGGTAACGTGTGTGTGTGTGCGTGTTTACGTGTGTGTGGAGCTGGACAAAGGTCGTGGGGCTGTGGAGTCCAAAACATGAGTCCCCCTCGTGCGTAGAAAGTTCCTCCTCGCGCGTAAAAACCAATTCACTGTTTTAGTTTTGGAAATTAAACCTTATTCTTGATCAGGTTTTACACTCTGGAATCAAAGTGTCAAGTATTACCGTGTATTTACTGCAAAACACTCAATATTTTGCAGTTACCAACGGTCTATATAACACAGCGTTGTCAGATCTGTGGAGAGGCGAGTCCGCTTACAGTAATGCATGTTTTGTTTTGGGTTTTTTGTCATTTTTGAGAAGTAAAAATGCAAATAAATCAATGTCAGGTCTATATTTAATGCGACAGCGGAGAACAGGAATGCTAAAACTGTGGCCCAAGGGCTAAATCTGGTCCTCAACCCAATTTTTCTTGGCCCTTGAGCTTCCAGGTAATATTAGTATTAGCTTAAACAGGATTTTTTAGTGTACTTTTCTGAAAATCTACTTAGTGCCCACGTCAAATATTTAATGTGTCACAGGGTGTAAGCAAGAATAAAGGTTTAAATTGTAAAAAAAAAACACAGATTTGAAGTATTTACTGTATCGGCGACGAGTCTGTGGCCCCCTGTGTTTTTCTATGTGGCCCTTAATGAGAAAAGTTTGAAATAGAGACAGTTTTTGGGACCAGATAAATGATTTTTAAGTACAAATCTACTCCAAACATGACGCTCTAACTGATTTAAACTGACTTTGTTGAAGCTTAACCGCCATTTTAACTCTATTTTTTCATTCTTTCATTCTTTTCCCAGGAGTGCTCGCCGTACGCCGCCCACCTCTTCGACGCAGAGGATCCCAACACCCCCGTCCGCTCCATCCCCGGCCTCTGCCCCGACTACTGCACCCAATTCTGGGACAAATGCAACGCCACCCTCCCCCACCTGTCGGACGACCCGCACGTAACCAAACTTAAATTTGACCCAAAACGCCTTTGCCAATACCTCGAATTAGACGACGCCGATTACTGTTACCCGCACCTCCTTAGCAACCCCCAGCTCACCCAAAACCTCGGCCGCGTCCAGTACGATTCAGACGGATGTTTACAGCTCTGTCTGGAAGAAGTCGCTAACGGTTTGAGGAATCCGCTCGCTATGGTGCACGCCAACGACGGCACGCATCGCTTCTTCGTGGCGGAGCAAGTCGGCGTAGTTTGGGTTTACCTCCCGGATCGATCCAGACTGGAGAAGCCATTTTTAAACATTAGCAAATCGGTGCTAACGTCGTCGTGGGAAGGAGACGAGAGAGGGTTCCTCGGGTTGACCTTTCACCCCAAACACAAACACAACGGGAAGCTGTACGTGTATTATTCCATAGAAGTTGGATTTGACGAGCGGATAAGGATAAGCGAGTTTCGGATTTCACCGCATGATATGAACTCGGTGGACCATCGCTCTGAGAGGTGGGTGCGTAGACGTCGGCGACACACGCACACGGGGAAATCTGATCGTAATCTGATTTCTGGAGTTATCAGATTATCAGTGGTGGAAGGTAACGAAGTGCAAGTAGTCATTTTTAGGATTCTGTTCTTTACTTACGTACAGTTTACTCTGGATCGCTCACAGATCTACGATTCCATTCTCAGACCCAAAGCTAACAAAAAGAAACAAAAGAGAACAGTAGGAGGGCCATTAAAGGTTGAAGAGAGTCGTTAAGGCTGAAACTATAAATATAAGGCAGTGTCCAGCAGTAATCTGACCAGAATTGAAGAAGAAACGATTTGGATAAGCAGAGAAACACGTTCACTCCTACAACGATTTGTCCAGTTTACAGATTTAAACTTTGTCTTCTACTTCTATCTGTACTTTCTACTCCACCGCGTTTTTAAATAGCCCTGAAAAGTGAAAGTACTTTTCATATGACGTTTTGAAGGGTTATTTTTACCACGTTTGTGCAAACATCCTGACTTAAAGCTTACAATTTTAAACTTTGGCTTTGAGCAAAACAAAAATAAACACATAAAATTCATGAGAAAAAAATCAGAAATGGATTTGTGCGGCAAAATCGGTGTCATTTTTAATCAATATCGCAGGGTTTACACTCTAAAAATAACCCGCATTAGACGAAATCCATGTATCAGCTTTATTTTTTACATTATTCTCTATGTTTTTGTCTGTAAAACCCCTCACCACACACTTTATACACTTTTCTCACACAGGCGTTAACATTTTCTCACATTTCTCTCTCGTTTAAACTCTCTCAAAGTTCAAACCTTCGTAGGCGTCTTTGTCGGTGCAGAACGTTTCATCGACATTGTGGGTTTTGTCGGGGAGAAAACAAATTGCAAACGTACAGCACTTCAGAGTCACACTGAGATCCAACATTTGTGACGGGCAACTGTACTTTTACTTTTTACTCTTAAAGTACATTTTAAACTGGTACTTAAATGCATTTAGTTAAGTAGAATATTTCACTATTATATTATATTTTTACTTTTATTTGAGTAACATTTGACCTCTGTATCTGTACTTTTACTTAAGTAACAACCCCGAGTACGTCCTCCACCTCTGCACATTATTGTTATTATTACACTAATATTTAATGTGAATAATCTGAAAATGTTTTTGACGATCTTTGAATGTAAACACACAAAAATCAAATCCATTTTCTCTTTCGCCGCTGGACGACTGTGGATGAAACCGATAAAAACCGTAAACATTTCATTACGATCTGGACGACGCAACGTTTGGGTTGAGATCATGATTATTTTTAGCTCCACGGTGACAAAACAACACTATGCCCCGCCCACACTCCTCCTATTGGTCCATCTCTGTGTGAGTGACAGGTGGATTTAAAGATGCACTTTGTAACTCTCCTGGTGGACGGTCTGACAGTTGCTGGTTGCCATAGAGATGTTAGATGGCATTATCGTGATCTAACGTCTAACCGAAGCCAAGCAGGTGGCGCAATGAAGTCAAGTTACAGGTCAGATCTGTGGAGAGGCAGAGGCGTGCATGTTTGGCTCGAGAATTTGAAACAGTGTCATTGAATTCATGCAAGATCGACAAGTTGAATGACGTACTGCGGGACATTTCGGGCAAAAACGATAACATCTCCGTGGATACAGAGCCTCTACGAGAAAAGTTACACAGTTCGCCTTTAACGAATCTATCAGTCTGTCCATGAAACTGTTGATTTCACGTCTCGTTTGGTTTGTTTTTAGAGTGATTCTGGAAATAGATGAACCCGCCTCCAATCACAACGGGGGTCAGCTCCTGTTTGCAGATGACGGATACTTGTACGTCTTCACCGGGGATGGCGGCATGGCGGGAGACCCGTTTGGAAAATTCGGAAACGCGCAAAACAAGTAAGACGTCATTTTGTGGATGATGAAGTCAAGTTGAAGTTTAAAGTGATATGAACAGCTAAATAAAATAACTTTCCCGTTTACTTGTGGAGGATAGATTGCTTTAAAATGGAGGTTTTTGCTTCTAGTGGCTCAGTCAGTCGAGCGTTTGTCCACTGATCTGAAGGTTGGCGGTTTGATTCCAGCTCTCACAGATGAATGCTGTCGTTCTGTCCTTGGGCAAGACACTTAACTCACCTCGACCCCAGTGTCTGTGCGATCTGTATAAAAAAGTGACCGTTTACCATTTACCTCGTACTGCCAGAATTATTTTTACTATTATACTGTGGCTTGAATACAGTGGTCCGTCATTTATTGCAGGGGGTTACGTTCTAAAAATAACCCGCAATAGGCGAAATCTATGAAGTATCAGCTTTATTTTTTACATTATTCTCTATGTTTTTGTCTGTAAAACCCCTCACCACACACTTTATACACTTTTCTCACACAGGCATTAACATTTTCTCACATTTCTCTCTCGTTTAAACTCTCTCAAAGTTCAAACCTTCATAGATTTAAAAAAATAAGTTCAGTATTTTAGAATGAAACCAAAGATGAAGACCTAGATAAAAAATGACAGCTTTTAGAAATACTGTAAGGTTGGACACATAAGAAATGATTAATAGTGACTCAGGTGCAGGGGTCTTTTTCAGAGTTATCTTAACATCACTATTATCACAGTATAACACACATTTTAAGATATTTATTTCAGCAGTGTGAACATTTGGGCAGTTATTATCGTCATCTATAAAATCAAACATGGCACTGCTCCGCCGTCACTGGGTGATTTTGTAAAGTTTAGATCTAGTGGGGGCCGAGTGACCAGAGGAGCAGCGAGGGCAGACTGTGTTATTCCTCACAGAAGATCAGCCTTTAGTCGGGCAGTTTCCTCAGTCAAAGCCTCCCAGCAGTGGAACACAGAGCCTGAAGCCATTAGAGAGTCTCCATCATTCTTTACATTTAAAAAGAATGACAAAAAATGGCTTGTGGAAACTCAGTCTTGTGAGCATTAATTGTAAATAGGTATCTGTAAATGTACATATTTTTAATTATGTCCACATTATCTTGTCTTTCAATATGTTTAATTCTTATCTTTGAATGTTTTTGATGTGAAATGTTCTTTTAATTGTAGGTTTCCTTGTTACATCTGGCCTGGGGACAACTGATGAAAATTAGCTCTAGTCAGCTAACTCGGGCACATTTACATTTTTTTGTAATGTTGATTAATGTGCATTGTCCCTTTTTTTAAATAAATAAATAAATTAAATTAAATTAAAGTCATTATGCAAAACACAAATGTAAAATCCAATTGTTTTCAGCTGCTTTGAAACAGAGTTAAGGATCACAGTGAAGTTGCATGTTTTCTTTTTTTTGTTAAATGTCTCTACCAAAGCGTTGCATTTTGGGCCTTAGAGTAGGTGTGGTGGATGGACGATACCAAAAACGCTGTACGTACATATTCAACTCATTCCAGAAGTTGCCGTGGGCGCTGCTATCGTCGTTGGGGTTGCGTTATTTTGTTTAGAGCTGCTAATCTTGACAGTAAATAAGTACGTTCTATAGGGACAGAGACTGCTTTGAAACCTCCCAGAGAAAGGGGGCAGTGTTGCGCAAAAACATTGAACATTCGACACAAACCAACCTACTTTTAGAATATTTTAGCGTGGACACTTTTCCAAAATTCTTCATCGAAAGGAACAGGATTTACACTTAAACGGAAGTGCTACTACAAAGAAAGCGCGGTTTAGTTGCGTTTACGGAAAAAAAGTGGGCGTGGCGGAGAAAGGTCAATGTCACGCCTTTTGTTTTCTTCCCTTAGGTCTGCTCTTTTAGGCAAAGTCCTCCGCATCGACGTGGACGACAACGAGAAAGGCCCGCTGTACAAAATCCCTCCCGACAACCCGTTCGTCCACGAGAGGGGGGCGCGGCCGGAGGTTTTTGCCTACGGCGTCCGAAACATGTGGAGGTGCTCCGTGGACAGGGGGGACCCGCACTCCAAAGAGGGCAAAGGTCGAATCTTCTGCGGAGACGTGGGACAAAACAAATACGAGGAAGTGGACATCGTCGAGAAAGGACGGAACTACGGGTGGAGAGCCAAAGAGGGGTTCTCCTGCTACGACAAGAAGCTCTGCCGCAACTCTTCACTGGGTTAGACGTGAAATTAAACTCATTTATAGATAGATAACGGCCTGGAATGTCCCACACTATGGCATTAAACATATCTATTCCCCATGTATTGAATTACAGGTGTTTTTATTGCTCAAAACACCTTAAAAAACACGTTTCTTATCGTGAATGGGGTCGCCTCTCCGCAGATCTGACCTGTTGTCCCGATAACACATTTTTTGAAGTGTGATTTATTGCTACAAAACTGAAACCAAACCAAAAATAAAGCAGAAATATCCTCCAAAAAAGTATCGTAGATTCGTTTAATGCCATTCTCACTGTGGGCAAAGCGGTCACATCTCCATGGAGACAAGCCGGGATTTAAAGCCGTACTCGAAAAGTTACAGTGAGAGGCATTTTATCATCATGACAACGAAATCGCTGGAGACAATAACACAGGTTAAATTTACAGTGGTTTCTCTGGTTTATCGTGGGGGTTACTTTCTAAAAATAACACACAAAAGTTTAAATCTGTGAAGTTTAGTAATCATGATTATAATACTCCCTACAATGGAAGCTTGTCATTAAATGAATTACCCGTAGCTGTGGTTTAAATATCAGATAGTTGCGAAAGAACTTTGACATAATGAGTTCATTATTAATTAACTGTTGGATTCATGTCGCAGCTTTCAAGATACCCAAGCTACCAGGTATAATACTCCCTACAATGGACACATGGGCTACTTGAATTATTTCTACAACAGCAATTTTGCTTTTGGGGACTTGTAAATTCCCTTATTTGTCCGTGATACGTCTCTCATGCGCGTTCAAAACTAATTCAGAATGGTTTCCCGGTGTAAAGGCTTAATTAATAATGAACAGGTAGTTTATTAAGAATGATTAAGGCTTAGTAACTGCTTAATTAGAGGTAAGGATTACGACTAAGCTTGAATTATTCTTAACAACTTGATGCATTTGTTAATTGAGTCTTTGTTCATGCTAAGGATAATGAAAGTGTATTTTATAAACTGTTTGCAGGTTATAATTTGGCCTGTCACGATAATTATTATATCAATTTAACTTAAAAGATCGAATTAATAACTTGACTCAATTAATAACTCTGACTCATTACAGATGCAAACTAACAAATTTATTTATTTAGCACATGATTTTTAACAATATTGTAGATTTAGAATAGTTTTTGTGGCTTAAATCTGTCAGCGATTGTTGCGTCAGTGGCATAAATTAGCTTGAATATTATCGTTTATCGTGTGTATTTACTTCAGGCTTCGTTATAATCTAATAATATTAATAATACCTCATCTATCTACAGATTAATCTACCCTACGATGTGAAAAATGTTGGAAATTGTTACGTTCTTTAGTGGTACATAAACTCACTTTGTTCTTTTTTCTTGTAGACGACGTCCTGCCCATCTACGCCTATCCTCACAAACAGGGGAAGTCTGTAACCGGGGGATACGTGTACAGAGGCTGCGAATACCCAAATCTCAACGGGATGTACATATTTGGAGACTTCATGAGCGGGTACGGCTTTAACATGACCCTAAATCCTCTCTTTAAAACGCCCGTTGTGTGTATTCGAACCAGTAGACAGTAGCTCGTCGGGGCTAGCGGTTAGAGCGGCTAATTTGGAGCTGGGTTCTATATTTGGAATTCAGACCGTGAGTATCATAGCAACCGAAGAGCCAATCGGGAGCAAGGCTGTCGAAGGTGACGCCGCTTCCTGCTCGCGCTGCTGGGTTTAGCGGGGAGCGGATGCCTAGCAACGCTGTCAATCAAACCTGTTGCTAACGCTAGCGGGAGCGACCTCGGCGAAAGAAGGCGCCTGATTTGTCTGTTATTAATGTTCATCTCCCTCAGCTCCCTGTCCACTGCCTGACCCTAACCCCATAACCTCTGACCCCTAACCCACCCGCAGCTCCCTGTCCACTGTCTGACCCTAACCCCTAACCCCATAACCTCTGACCCCTAACCCACCCGCAGCTCCCTGTCCACTGTCTGACCCTAACCCCTAACCCCATAACCTTTGACCCCTAACCCACCCGCAGCGTCCTGTCCACTGCCTCATATTTAACTATTTCATTCATTTTAGCGTAACGCCACAAAAACCTCACAGAGATAAAACTGGACAGAAAGCAGTGACTCTAACAGTGAGGTCGGGGGCGCCGTTGTGCACACGTTGCAGAGGCTTCGCGTGGTCGCCTCTCCGTAGATCTGACTTTAACTTGGCTGTTCGTGTTGATGTTTTCACAGGCGTTTGATGAGTCTTCGCGAGGACCGCTTCAGCGGACAGTGGCGTTATAACGAGGTCTGCATGGGCCTGGGTCTGACCTGCGCTTTCCCCGGACTCATCAACAACTACCACCCGTACATCATCTCCTTCGCAGAGGACGAAGCCGGTACTGCGCCTTTGTTAGTATTAATTCAAACGAGAAGTAAATTACAGTTTGAACGGCTGCAGTCCGTAAAGAGACGATGTTCTTCGGTGTCTGCGTAATCCCTCAGTCGTCCAGGTATCACCCGCAGCAAAAGAACATTTCAAATCTGTCAACTCGGAAAACGTTTTAGATTTAAGATGTTTCGCTGCTCGTCCGAGTCGCTCCTTTTTCAGTTCCGGTCAGATTCCCGCTGGACACTGCCTTGTATCTGTCTGAAGGGAGGAGCTAACTGCACTGAAACTGTAAGCTGCTTTTGTTTACAGTTTTTGTTTGTAGGCTGGGTCTGTTGAGCACTGTGCCTGAGTCATACTTTGTTTCCTTTGTTCGCTTTGGGTCTGGGGATTGAGTTATAAGAGGGTCATTCAGTAAATAAGGTGAATTTTTCGGTATAAGGACTTTTAATACACATAGAAGCTTACTTTTTTATGTTTTTATTTTTTGTTTTACTTGTTTTCACATGGATTTAATTTCTTTTGAGAGTTTTGGCGATTAACAAAGATGGCCGACCAAGAAGCATGCGCCAGGATTGAACAGCGGTCAGTTATCAAGTTTTTGGTTGCTGAAGGTGCAAACCAAAAACTTATACCGAAAAATTCACCTTATTTATTGAATGACCCTCGTATATGGGGGAAAGATGACGTCAAATCCAAACTAACACAATCTACATTCAATAGTTTATGTCACATGGTGCGTTACTTACGATGGATCATTTCGGCTCAAGTTTGTCAAACGATGCAGATGTTTCTCGTAAATGTGCGTGAAAGTCGCTCGTGTAAGTCGCTCGTGTAAGTCGCTCGTGTAAGTCGCTCGTGTTTGCCCTCGGAGCCGTATCTTTACTTCGCTCTGCACATCTTGGCTCATCTTGACGGTCTTTTGTTTTTTCAAATCCATAATAATTCCACACGTCGGACTTCACGTTCTCGAGTGGAGGATATAAATGTGCGGCGTCACTGCGATCCAGATCCACCGCCCACGAGCCACGACGAGGACTGACAGAGATGAAGAACCATCCCTGATTCAGAGAGTTGCTGTGACAGAGCGCCCCCTTGTGGACAAACAACAGAACTAACATCTAAACATTGTATTGAAACTGGAAACATGAGGCTGTCTGGTGCCGTAAAGGCGAATATAAACGTGTGAGATGATCACGATTATTAAAAAATGCCATAAACGATTAATTGCGGACCTTTTTATACTGCGATTAATAATATTATTGTACATCGTCCCATCCCTACTGCACTCGTCACTACACGGAATGAAGTAGAGCTGGACGACGGAGGGATTACACAGACGCCTAAACGAGGAAAACAATAGTGCTAGCCCGTATGCTAACAGGCGAAAGCACCATTAGAGGCCTGAACCATTATGCAAAACACTATTTTCACCTGCCTCGTTCATTTTTGTGTTGATTTACTTGAACGGTTTTGGATTAGATTCGATTTTTCATGAGCGTAGAGTGAAAAATTCCATAACTGATAAATAAAACGCAGATTTCTGAACTCGTTTGTTGAGATGTAACGTACGGGTTTCACAGATTTTATCCAGAATAAAACTTTTACTGGACTTTGAAACTTGCGCCTGCATTCTCTGAAACCATCTCCTCTTCTGTGAAACCAGCTGTTGAACGTGTGTTGTGTCATGTCTACCCTTTTTGCCTTTTTTTTACTTCTTACATAATCATTTTTCCTTCTGTAATGTCTTTCCACCAGGCGAACTGTATTTCATGTCAACTGGGATACCAAGCGCCACCTCTCCCACCGGGGTTGTTTATAAAGTTGTGGATCCTTCTCGGTAAGCAGCTGCTGAGATTATTATTATTTTTTTATTAATTTTGAGCATCCCAATTATAGAGATTTTGTCAGTTCAACAGAAATATGATAAAACACGACTTTAAAAGGCTCATTTTACGCTGTTTTCTGATCTATAATGTCGTTTCCTCATCACAAACAGACCTGGAGTTGTGTTTTTTTGTTTCATTCACACATGTTTAACTCACAAACAAACCTGCAGATTTAGGCTGAGTTCTTCTCTCAAACAGAAAACACTCTGTTCCACCTTGTGATGTCATCATGTGGTGATACAGGAAGTGCTCCGCTGCGTTTTAAACTCCACACACCTTCATTTCTAGAATCATTTGGATCATTTCAGCTCCTGGAATAGCCACTTATCTCTACTGAACTAAAGGTAAAATGAGCTTGAAAACTTGAAAACTACCACTTTATGACATCAAAAGGTGGAACAGAGCGTTTTGAGCTTTGGAGATGTAACAGACTAATAATAAATGAAACAAAACACAACTCCAGGTGTGTTTTTGTGGAGGTAACAGTGTCAGAACATGACTTAAAGCTCACAGGGGTCAGTTTAGTAGAGTATAGGGCCTGTAAACAAATTAGTTGTGGTTTAAGTATCAGACAATTGTGAAAGGAACGTAATATAATTAATTTAGCCCCCCTATGGCACCTGGAAGTCTCAGCGGTCTCCCATCCAAGTCCTGACCACAGGCAGGGTCAGTAGGAAAGACAAGTTTATTTGTACAATGCAATTTGTACACAAAGTAATTCAAAGTGCTTTACAGAATAAAAAAGACATTAAAATCACACAAATCAAAGCAAAAATACTCACAAATAATCATCATAAAAGTAACATTAAAAGAGAAAAGTGCAGAATAAACCCCTTTCAGTCACATGCACAGATAAACAGAACCGTTTGAGTCTGGATTTAAACTTTGTCAAAGTCGAGGCCTGAGTCACATCTTCAGGAAGAGAGAGAGATTTAAACTGCACAAAACTGAAACACTGATTCACCAGGTTTAGTCCTGGTTTAGTGCTGGTTTAGTCCTAGTTTAGTCCTCCTCATGTGAGATGGTTCTTGTGGCTCATGTGGGAGATGTTCTTTGGTGCTGGTCCATGCAGAGACTTGTTCACACTGAGCTGCTTTAAAGTCTCTGAGCCACAGGAGCCACAGACCTGAGCCACAGGACACATGTGTGAAGTACTTCCTGGTTCTAGTCCTGACCCGAGCAGCAGTGTTCTGGATGTTCTGGATGTTCTGGATGTTCTGGATGTTCTGGATGTTCTGGATGTTCTGTTCTGTCTTAAGGCTCGTTTGGAGAGTCCAGTGAGCAGGACGTTACAGTCGTCTGATCTACTGGACACAAATGCAGGATAAGTCTGAGTCTGGTTTTGACAGTTTACCTTTGATTTTCGCAAAGATATTCTGTCAAAATACTTGGATGGAAAACCTCTGAGAATACCAGGTGTTTGGCTTCAGAGATTTGACAAGATCAGGTTTGACAAACTGCTACGGTCACGCATGTAACACTTTAATCTCCTTTCTGAAACCTTACAGCAGGAGTTTGTTCCATTTAGCGATTTTTTAAAAGCTGCACTGTGCAACTTTTCTGGTGCTTGTCTTATACATGTTCTTGTATGAATGTTTCACAGTGCGGTATAAACTTCATGAATCTCTCACGTATTCAATTTTGCAGGTTTTTATTTACCAAAAAGACCTTGGTTTGATGGAGTCACCTGCTTGTTTCCATGGCGATTGCTAAGTTGTTGTATTTTATGAAACATTCCAGACAAAACAACAACATCTCCATGGAGAAAAGAAGTTTTTTTTGTGTTTTTTTTTTGGACCCACCTCCACAAACTTCCTTACTGCTGTTTTTAATTCCAAACACATTTTATACGCCTCCAAAACATTCACAATGATTCAATATGTCGCCCGCCTCTGTTTCAAATCTTTCCCTATTGTTTTTATATGGTAATAGTGTTTGAATATTGCGAAACTTTGGCTTTGAAGGCTCTGGGACACATCTGCTTTCAATTGTAACTACAGACTTGTCATTCTTCCAAATCCCATGAGACGTAATGCTAGCAGCGAATTTGCCTTTACCCTACATCACTTCTCTCTTGGTTTTTTTGGTTAATACGGGTTTTTTTTGTCAATGTTTTGCTTAAGAAATGAACTGAAGTGTTGTTGGCAGTCGCGTTAAACCCCTGCCTTTGTAAATCTCCTCTTTGACATACGTGCAGACGGCTCTTGGCCTCGGTCCTGTTCTCTCTGATTGTGTCACCTAATTTGCTTTCCATCTGTCAAACTCATTTAAACCGCTCGAACGCTATGTTTTGATTTTGCTCGAGTAGAAAGGCGAGCGCTTAAAGTTTGTTTAAAACCTGCAGATGAAATATATATAGCTTCTGTGCTAATGGTTTCTTGTGTTTGTTTCGCTTTCAGACGCGCGCCGCCGAGACAGTGCCACTACGAGCCGCTTCCCGTCAAAGTAAAAAGCAACGTCGTCCCGTTTGTCCCACAGGAAAGTGAGTGGACGAGCTTCGTTTTATAGCCTGGTTAACCATACAACTTTCTTATATTCTTATTATGATTTTTTTACTGAATTAGATCTGGTTTTGCTTCATTAATGGCTGTTTTTCATGGAACCATACTCAGAACTGGACGTTTAACGCAAAATTTTCTGCCGGTTTTCTTTCCAAAGCAACATCTCGACTTATTTCACTTAAATGTACAGTATGTAACTTTCCCGGTTGGGCGTCTGCCACCTGCTTGTCTCCATGGTGACGGTATTGCTTTGCTGCTGCAACCCCACGATCATGTAGAGCGGGTTAATACGAACATTTAAAGACCAAAATGACGAGTCCGACAGCAGCAGTTACAGAAAGAGAAGTGACAGTTTTTCAATAGAAAGTGAAATGGAGCCATAGCTAACCTGCTAGCCAACTCGTTATCACCTGACGTTCCATTTTTATTTACAGTACAGTGGTCCCTCGTTTATCGCGGGGGTTATGTTCTAAAAATAACCCGTAATAGGTGAAATCCGCGAAGTATCAGCTTAATTTTTTACATTATTCTCTCTGTTTTTGTCTGTAAAACCCCTCACCACACACTTTATACACTTTTCTCACACAGGCGTTAACATTTTCTCACATTTCTCTCTCGTTTAAACTCTCTCAAAGTTCAAACCTTCGTCGGCGTCTTTGTCGGTGCAGAACGTTTCTTCGACATTGTGGGTTTTGTCGGGGAGAAAACAAATTGCAAACGTACAGCACTTCAGAGTCACACTGCGATCCAACGTTTATGTAAATTTGTCTGAACACATTCTGTACTGGACAGGAGACACGGCACGGAGGAGACTGATGGACAATGGTCTACAGTCCAACAGCCAATCAGGACGCAGGACACAATGCACGATCATACTCTGTAAAAAAAAAACATGTAAAATTGCGCAAAAAATCCGCGAAACAGCGAGACCACGAAAGATGAACCGCGATACAGCGACGGACGACTGTATTTACCATTTACTATACGGCGTTAAACCTTTTCAGCACTTTCTTATTCAAATACAAGTGTCGAAAACAGTATCTTCAAAAATATCCTTACTGTAAGCGGGGTTGCCTCTCCACAGATCTGACCTGTATTTTGTCCTGTGTCTCCCTTAATTTCCTGTTGTAGAAACTTCCAGACAAAAACAGAACATCAAGACGAGCAGGTGGTGGACCCAAACGTTGAATAGACATTTTTTTTACATTTTTGCGTCTGGTTTTGGAGAAAAAATGTAGTAATTTCGTATCTGCACCATCTTAAAATACTTTTCTGTGACTTGTCAAATGAGGACGATGTTTGCGCGCGGGAATGCTAGCTCGCTAATGAAACCCGCTTGTATTTTCAGGTCCCATAGGTATCGACCCACCGGGCAACACCAAGCCCGACGTCCCGCCTACAGAGTCCTACGATTGGCTACAAGAACTCATCGACCAGCTCGGCGCAATCGGACTGGACGCGACGACGACTCCTCCGCCGCCGACCACCACGACGACAACCCGACCGCCCAAGACCACCAGGAGGAAGCCCAAACGCAAGAAAACCAAACCCAGTCCGGACGTCGATATCCTGGACGGAGCGGTGAGGCTGGCGGGGGAGCAGGACGGCCGCGTCGACCAGGGAAGAGTGGAAGTCTACATCCGCGGCGAGTGGGGAACTGTTTGCGACGATCTGTGGACGATGAGTAACGCGGCGGTGGTCTGCAGGCAGCTCGGATACAGACGCGCCCTGAAAGCCGCCAAGAGCTCGGAGTTCGGGGAGGGAAGGCATTTACCGATTTTACTCGACGACGTGCAGTGCGAGGGGACGGAGGCGACGCTTTTGGACTGTAAACACGCCGGAGTCGGTAAACATAACTGCGCTCACTACGAAGACGCGGGGGTCGTTTGCAGTCACGACGCAGAACGAGCGATACAAGGTTGAGAAAAAACGTAACTAATTCCAATTTGATGCAGTTCACGGGTTTCGGGATGATTGAAAATTAGTTGCGATAGTGACAATTTTTTTTTTAAATGGGAAAAAAATCCTCAAAATGTTGCATATAACTTGAAATACTAAGTCGTGCTTCACTTCGCAGTGCAAATTTGAAATAAATTTGTGAGAAAAATGACTGAAATCGAGATGTAAACTGTTGAAATGTCACAAGAATGTAGTTTTTACAAGTTCAGATTGTGATTTTGTGCAGATTTTGTGCATAGAAACACCAGATGAAGACAATTCTCTGCTTAAAATGTATAAATTGTAATAAACAGTTAGCCAAACGCGTATATAGCACATGTCAGCTGATCGTAGGGCTTTTAAAACCTGCAAAAACAACATGACGTCATTATATTAAGTGTTGCTGCTCTGTCTTTTTGGATAAACCTATTTTTGCACTTTAATTATATTTGAGCCTACGCAGTGACTGAACCGTAGGCCCGTGTGTTATTTAATCCTAATGTTTATAAAGGTGCAGCGCCAGTGGGAGGGACCAACACTCAGGAAATCAAAATGTGTAATGTCTGTTTGAACGGGAAATATTAAAGAAAACGGCAAAGTCAAACATCTACACGACCTGCGCGTCTTTTCTGACTCGGAGCGGAGTAGAAGTACTCAGTTTAGTTATGTATGTTATGTACAAATACCAGAGCAAAAAAATACTCAAGAAAAAAATAAAAAAATAAAGTACCCATGTAAAAAGTAAAAGTACTTTGTGCAGATTTTGACCTCAAACAAAACTTCAAATGTAGATTTTGATAAAGACTTTTAGAATTTTGCGCATCAGAAACAATTAAATCAGTCTTTTTTTTTCCTAGCTGTTAATATTTGATTTTTTTAAATTATTATTATTATGAACTTGTTAAAAAAAATAACCCTAACCCCTCAGCCTTTTAAGTGTTGTTGTTTTTTTAAATAAATACTTTTACTTTTTAATCCAGTTTAAAAATGTATACAGTACACTTTAAAATCAGCTTAACTAAAGTACAGATATTTAAAATGAATACTTGAAATGAATACTAAGTTTGTTTGTTTTTTTAATAATAATAAAAAAAAACGCTTTTACTTTTCAGTCCAGTTTACTCATGTAGTGAAGTCAAAAGTACAGATACTGCTCTCAAATGTAGTAAAGTAAAAAGTATACGCTTTAAAATGTACTTCAGTAAAGTACAGATACCAGAGCGAAAAATACTCAAGAAAAAGTCAAAGTAACACATGGAAAAAAATCGACTTAATAGTTTTAAAGTACTAGTTCAAAAAGTATTTTGTGCAGATTTTGACATTAAACGAAGCTTCAAATATCGATTCTGATAAAGACTTTTTGAATTTTATCAGAAACAATTGAATCATTTTTTTTCTAGCTGTTAATATTCTTCTTCTTCTTCTTTTTTTTTTTTTTTTTTTTTTTTTTTAGATTATGAACTTGTTAAAAAAAATAAGCCCCTCAGCCTTTTAAGTGTTTTTTTTTTTTAATAAATAAATACTTTTACTTTTCAATCCAGTTTAAAAATGTATACAGTACACTTTAAAATCATCTTAACTAAAGTACAGATATTTAAAATGAATACTTAGAACTTGTACTTTTACTTCATTACGTCCTGCCGCTGGTTGCCAGGAAACACAATTTTATCTAAATGTTTCAGACCAAATGCCATAATCCAACAGGTCCATGTGGGTCTGCACCTGCCTCAATCAACTCAATTAAAACCTGATGAGATGCTAATGCTAATCCATGCTAAATATGCTAACTCTGAAGATCTCGCGCTGACTGAAGCTTGTCGTAACTCGTGGGTTAAATATTCGCCGTTGGATCGGTCTGTGGTTGTAAAATATCTTCAAACTCTTGTAAAACTCATGAAACAGTCGCTACAGTCACACATTTGACCGTATTAGCCTGTTAGCTTAGCATCCTTGGCTCCATAGCTCAGTGGTTAGAGCACTGGTCTTGTAAACCAGGGGTCGCGAGTTCGATCCTCGCTGGGGCCTGTGCACAAAAACGTTTTGAAGCTTCGACATAAAAACTCTAAATACATTTTAATAATAGATTTTAGCAACACTGTGATGTTTTAACTAAAGAAAAACTGGATCTTACACGGAACGGGCCAGGTTTGTTGCTATTTCCTGACACTGACATCTTGTGGTTGAGGTGTAGTATTACAACTCGACCGCACGAGGGCAGTATCAGGTTGTGTTTAGTATTGTCCATAAAAGTGACCCGTATTGAGCTGTTCATAAATCCAAGTTTGATAAAAATGCGTTTTGATTCACATGTTTTAATTTTAACAAACAACAATTTGTCCTGCAGATGGAACAAAAGAGCAAAACCTTTACCCAACACTAGATGGCGCTGTTTATTTACTCAGAAACTCCTGTTCTAAACATGTTTTGATTTTCTCTCAACGAACACATGTTTTGTTTATGGATTTAATGAATAATAAATGTGCATCTGAAGCCAAAGTGTGTCCAGCAGATGGCGCAGGCTCCTGTGTGGTCTTATTAAAGATCAGTGGAAAATAAAAACTTTATCAAGACCCAGGGCAGAACTAGTTTTGTGACATTTTATTTAAAAGTGAGTTTTATAACAGCAGCCAACAAAATATTTACATCTGTGCATCAGTTTTATTTTTGCAAGACAAAACCTGTTTTATATTTTCAAGATTTCTCTCCCGCTCTTTTTTTCAAAGGTGATTTTATTAAACAAAGATAAAATAACAAAATGACCCCCCAGAAACAGAAAACGATAAACCACAGACCAGCTGGATTAGTCCTAAATCAGTCCTGGTTTAGTCCTGGTTTAGTCCTGGTTTAGTCCTGGTTCAGTCCTGGTCTAGTCCTGGTCTAGTCCTGGTCTAGTCCTGGTTTTGTCCTGGTCTAGTCCTGGTCTAGTCCTGGTTTAGTCCTGGTTTAGTCCTGGTCTAGTCCTGGTTTAGACCTGGTTTAGTCCTGGTTCAGTCCTGGTTCAGTCCTGGTTTAGTCCTGGTTTAGTCCTGGTTCAGTCTTGGTCTAGTCCTGGTCTAGTCCTGGTCTAGTCCTGGTCTAGTCCTGGTCTAGTCCTGGTTTAGACCTGGTTTAGTCCTGGTTCAGTCCTGGTTCAGTCCTGGTTTAGTCCTGGTTTAGTCCTGGTCTAGTCCTGGTCTAGTCCTGGTCTAGTCCTGGTCTAGTCCTGGTCTAGTCCTGGTTTAGACCTGGTTTAGTCCTGGTTCAGTCCTGGTTCAGTCCTGGTTTAGTCCTGGTTCAGTCTTGGTCTAGTCCTGGTCTAGTCCTGGTCTAGTCCTGGTCTAGTCCTGGTTTAGTCCTGGTTTAGTCCTGGTTCAGTCCTGGTTCAGTCCTGGTTTAGTCCTGGTTCAGTCCTGGTCTAGTCCTGGTCTAGTCCTGGTCTAGTCCTGGTTTAGTCCTGGTCTAGTCCTGGTTTAGTCCTAAATAAATAAATAAAAATATAATTTGAAAAGGTGTGTATAAATAAATAAATAAATAAAGGTGGGGGAGGCCGAGGGACAGAATCTGTTGTTTTTATATTTTCTAATTTTACACATTTAAATCTTTATTTGTCTCGTTGTTGTTCAGGTTATTTGTTCTGTTGTTATGTTTGTGAAAATTGAGTTTTTAGGACAAATATGTTCAAGAAAAGTCTGTTTAAATATTTTTTCCCTCGTGTCAACTTCCTGATCACTTCCTCTTTTCTGCGTTTGAGTCCACGGCTCCAAACTGCAGCTCACGGCTCGTCTTTAACTTTTCACAAACTCTAATCCGATAATTGAAATGAAAACATGAAGATGGTCAGGAGAGTTTAGACGAGGTTTTTCTGCTCTAAGTCTGAAAAACCAGAGGCACGTTTGAGGTTTGTGGTTCAAACCTCACAACTGAACAGTCAACACAAGACGAGGTACGTCCACTTTAATATGAGAGAAGAAGAAGAAGAAGAAGAAGAAGAAGAAGAAGAAGAGGGAAAAGACACGAACTCTGGTCATGACATTTGACCTGGAAACAGTCAAAAATAATATTATACAGGCCCAAGAGCTCACAGTCCTGGTCCTGGTCTAGTCCTGATTTAGTCCTGGTCTAGTCCTGGTTTAGTCCTGGTCTAGTCCTGGTCTAGTCCTGGTCTAGTCCTGGTCTAGTCCGGCTTTAGTGTTGTGTCTTTTTCTCTCGTGTTCTTTAGTTTCTCTTAAGACAAAGAAAAACTTTGACCCAGAGATGATTCAGAGAATAAACGACACAATAAACGAGTGAAGAGCAGGACGTGTCCAGAGTCTGACTCAGACTGAATCTTTACAATGAGTTTTATGAACAAACTTCAGTGGGAGGGCATCATGGTTTAGACCAGACATGGACAAACTACGGCCCGGGGGCCACACACGGCCCTTTGGGCTTATTAATCCGGCCCGTCAAACGTGAAAAATTAAATTAAAATAGATAAGAGTAAACCCTGTTCAGTTCAACCTGTTGTTGATCTTTTGGCCTTTGATAAAACTCAATGTGAGTTTTTCTACTGTGTTTATCCTGAACATGTGTCACAGATTTGAGCTGGTCCTTCACACGAACATTTAATAAAATAATGGACTATAAAAATAAAATAATGAACTATAGCAGAGGTTATTTATGCTAACACAACTCTGACTCAGTCCTGGTTTAGTCCTGGTCTAGTCCTGGTCTAAATCCTGGTATTTAACAGATTTCTTACCTTTTCATTCAGTTTTATATCTAAATAAAACGTGGGATTGTTCTAAATCGTTAGCTCTGTGCTACATGACCCCACATATCGTTAGCGTTAGCGTTAGCATTAGCCTCCGCGCCTCCCTCTGGCCTCATACATTTTCACTATGTGTTTTTCCACTCGGGGCCTGACCACAGGACCCGTCTGAGCGTCTATGTTTAGCCCCGAGGCGACGGGACGGTGCGGGGGACGACGCCTCCGGCTGAGGACCACTTCACCGTCTCACTCTTACATTCTTGTCTCCTCGTTCACTTTCCTCCTGCCTCGCTCCCTCGTCTCCTCACCTCCTCGACGGGAATACGGAGGTTAATAATGAAACAAAAAAAAGAAAAACAAAACCCCTGTGCCGTGTTCACCCGTCACCACGGCCACAGCTGCCCCGGGGCAAACTGACTGAATCAATCTGCACCGTGGGCCGTTTCCTCACACGTCAGGTTCACACTCAGGCCGCTGGTGTCTTGCTCAATGACACAATGGTGAGTCTTGCTTCCTTCTGTCCTTTCCCTCTTTTCCTTGTCTCATAGTTTCCTATCTCCTCGTTTCCTATCTCCTCGTTTCCTTCCTCTGCTCATCTCCTCACAGCTCGAGGTCCCAGGATCATCCATCAGACGCCCCCCCCCTCTCTCTCTCTCTTTTTTTTTACTTTCTCTCTCTCCATTTCTCTTTTCTCTTTCTAACTCTCTTTTCTCTCACTTCTTTCTTTCTGTTTCTCTCTCACACATACTTTCTCTCTTTCTACTTCTCTCTCTCTTCCCTCTCTCTCTGTCTTTCCCTCTCTCTCTCACACACACACAGTTTATTTCTCTCTCTTCCCTCTCTCTTTCTATTTCTCCTCTCTCTCTCTCTCTCTCTCTCTCTCTCACACACACACACTTTCTCTTTTTCGCTCTTTCTCTGTTTCCCTCGCTCTCTATCTTTCTCACTCCCACTCTCTCTCTTTCTCACATTGTCTTTCTTTCCTTCTCTCTTACTCTTTCAGGACTAAACCAGGACTAAACCAGGACTAGACCAGGACTAAACCAGGACTAGACCAGGACTAGACCAGGACCAGGTCTATGGAGATGACACAGACGCACAGTTTTTTTTCTGCTATTCCTGACGTCCAGATCAAATAAATTTCTTCATAAATCTCCAGAATAAAAACATTCCTAAAATAACGACCAGACAAAGGTTTAGACTTTTTCATTTATTTTCTTTATTTCCATTATTATTCGCTCTATCATCATAATTTTTCTCACGGAAAATAATAATAAGAGTTTTAAAAATCGCCTTGACCTTTTGTGTTTACGTTTTTAGCTCATGGAGAGAGTTATTTCATGATTTTCTTTGTTACATAATTCAATCACTGAACGAGGGGGCGTGTCCAAACCTTTAAGATGGGCGTGTCTAAACCTTTCAGATGGGCGTGTCTAAACCTTTAAGATGGGCGTGTCTAAACCTTTAAGATGGGCGTGTCTAAACCCTTGAGATGGGCGTGTCTAAACCCTTGAGATGGGCGTGTCTAAACCTTTGAGATGGGCGTGTCCAAACCTTTAAGATGGGCGTGTCCAAACCTTTAAGATGGGCGTGTCCAAACCTTTAAGATGGGCGTGTCCAAACCTTTGAGATGGGCGTGTCTAAACCTTTAAGATGGGCGTGTCTAAACCTTTGAGATGGGCGTGTCCAAACCTTTAAGATGGGCGTGTCTAAACCTTTGAGATGGGCGTGTCTAAACCTTTGAGGTGGGCGTGTTTAAACCTTTAAAATGATGATGAGATTATTAGCTTAAAGTGCACTATGTAACTTTTTTGACAGGAGACCCTCTACACCTGCGTGTCTCCATAGCAATGTAATTACTTAGTCTGGAATGTTCCGCTGTATGGCATTAAACTTATCTATTATGCATTTTGTTCAGTGACACATTTTCTTACATTGAAAAACATTGAAAATACATTTTTACTGTTGGCCTCTCCACAGATCCGACCTGTAGCTTCACCCTCAGATTATCTCCACTGACAAAGGTAACATAAATGCCATAGTGTGGAATATTCCAGTATCATCTCCATGGCGACGGGAGGTGACTGACCCTCCTCCAGTTACACGTCGTGCTCTTTGGATTTTCTCATTTCCATTTCGCTCTTGGGAGTTTTACCCTCTGCACTGGATAAATCTCCGATCGGCACAAACTAAATCAGAACCAGTTTCCGCTGCTGGAAAACGAGCGTTTCATTTCTGGAAAGGATTTAGGCAAAAGTCATCGGAGAGAAAAGGTTATTCTGCTCAAAGACGATTAAGTAAGACTGAAGTTTGACCAAATGGCCCTAAACCGGGACTAAACCAGGACTAAACCAGGACTAAACCAGGACTAAACCAGGACTAAACCAGGACTAAACCAGGTCTAAACAAGGACAAAACAAGGACAAAACCAGGACTAAACCAGGTCTAAACCAGGACTAGACCAGGACTAAACCAGGACTAGACCAGGACTATCAGATAGTTTTGTTTTTCCTGATTTTAACTCTTACTTAAAAGTTAATTAAATACTTTTATCATTGCATTAGATCAGTCTGGGTTGTTTATTTCTCTTCTTCTTTTATCTGCTGTCACTCAAGATGGCGGACGCACCTCACATCTTTATGCACTTTCCTCCGTACAGTACACAACACACACAACACACACAACGCACACAACACACACAACACACACAACACACACAACGCACACAACGCACACTCCCCACACCTGGGCTTCTTTAAGCTGAGGTCAAAGGTCACGGCGTCTCCTCGGGCCGCACTTCCTTCCTGCTCCTCTGGGTTTTGGGGGCGTCGGAGGTGAGGCCGCGTACCCCGGCCCCGTTTGAAGTAATCCTCTGGAAATGAAAACAGTATGGCAGCTCTGATTTGCGCCGCGCTCTGGGCCATGACATCACCCCGATCAGATCTGGTTTGCGGCGTCTGGATTTTTACATGTGGAGAGCGCAGATGTATGTGGCAGATATCAAGACCTGCACGAGGAAAAAAAAAAAAAAAAAAAAAAAAAAAGCATTGTATTAAAGGTACAGTGCGTCAATGTGTCAAACTCAAGGCCCGTGGGTCAAATGTGGTCCGCCGTGTCATTTTATGTGGCCCCGCGACAAGGTAAAGTAAAAGGTATGACTGTTTTAAAATGTCAGTTTGTCAAGAGATGCACAGTTACACAAACATATTTTCACATCTATGGAAACGTATATGCAGTATTTGTAATTTGAATAAGTAATAAATACAGAAACGGTGAATTAACAAGTAAAAAAAAAAAAGTAGTTAGATTTATTTTGCATTACATCAGGCCCTTTGACGGCAGCCATTTTGCTCATGTGACCTTTGGTGAAAATGTGTTTGACCCCTCTGCCATAGACTGTATGTATAAATGCACATAGCTAAACTTCACTCCTGATTGGCTCTTTGGTTGCTATGATACTCTCCATCGGATTTCCAAATATGAACCTCGGCTCCAGATTAGCCGCTATAACTGCTAGCCTCGATGAGCTTCATTTGGAGCTGAACGCTGGAAACAGAAAGTTCAAACGATACTTCAAAACATTCTCCGTGGCGATAGATGTGTTTTACGCTGTACTGTGCAAGATGTGGAGGTAAGAGTCAGGTTTGTGGAGATGCAAGCCCGTTCAGAGACAGGATGTTTGAAAATTCCACACTGTGGCTTTTAGTATTGTAAACTCAGAGGAAATATCAGTCTGCATTGGTATACTACTACTACTACTACTACTACTACTACTACTGCTACTACTACTACTACTACTACTACTACTACTACTACTACTACTGCTACTACTACTACTACTACATCTACTACTACTACTACTACTACTACATCTACTACTACTACTAGTACGTCTACTACAACTAATACTAATACTACTACTACTACATCTACTACATCTACTACTACTACTACGTCTACTACTACTACTACGTTTACTACTACTACTACTACTACTACTATGTCTACTACAACTAATACTACTACTACTACTACTACATCTACTACTACTACTACGTCTACTACTACTACGTTTACTACAACTAATACTACTACTACAACTAATACTACGTTTACTACTACTACTACTACTACGTCTACTACAACTAATACTACTACTACTACTACTACTACATCTACTACTACGTCTACAACTACTACTCCTCTGCACCACATCCCCACTGTCCCTCCTCTGCACCATATCCTCCCAGTCCCTCCTCTGCACCATATCCTCCCTGTCCCTCCTCTGTACCATATCCTCCCTGTCCCTCCTCTGCACCACATCCTCCCTGTCCCTCCTCTGTACCATATCCTCCCTGTCCCTCCTCTGCACCATTTCCTCCCTGTCCCTCCTCTGCACCATATCTTCCTTGTCCCTCCTCTGCACCATATCCTCCCTGTCCCTCATCTGCACCATATCCTCCCTGTCCCTCCTCTGCACCCTTTATTCACTGTCCCTCCTCTGCACCATATCCTCCCCGTCCCTCCTCTGCGTCTTACATAAATACTTCTCACGTTGCCATTTCTCAAACACAATATTTCTTCCCGACTCTTTCCTCCAGAACTTCATATGTCAAACTAGTACATCAAAATATTGCCAATCAACGTCATAAATATCCTGCGTAGTTTTTGAATTTCCTTTTCCCAAACTCCTGCGGACTTTCTCCTGCCTAATCAATCCTCTTTTCTCTGAGTTTATCTTGAAAATCCGCCAGAGGAACTAACACATAACTCAACGTTGAACGAAAGAATGTTCAGTGCATTTCTCTCGTTTTAAAGCCGATCTCTTCTATTGTTCTCGGTTATTTACCTTCGCACTTGGCGTCCGTCCCGTGCGGCGTATGTTGGATATCGTGGCGCCCCGTCGAGGATCCCGCAGCTGCACTTTTGGCCCGAGCTCAGTACGACTATAGATGAGGAATGACACGCAGTAAAATCCAACGTAAACAGCGATGGTCAGGAATCAACGCAACAGAAAAGCGTAAATCACAACCACAAAATTTACGGTGTTCCCCATTTTTAAAGATTTATTATGAAACATTAGGTTATGTGATATCAGCTCCATGTTACTGAATCCATATTGTAAAAAAAAAAAACGATGTTGTTGGTGATTTTATCTAGTTACGTTTAATAATGAAGAAAATATCCCGGCACCAAGACAGATCCTTGAGGAACTCCAAACAGTCCCACTAGAGGAGGCCCCCGGGAAGACCCAAGACATGCTGGGGGGGACTGTGTCTCTCGGCTGGGCCTGGGAACATCTTGGGGTCCCACTGGAGGAGCTGGAGGAAGTGTCTGGGATGAAGAAAGTCTGGGAGTCCCTGCTTAGACCCGGCCCCGGAGAAGAGGAAGAAAATGAAAATGGATGGAAGGGTTTTGATCATTTAAACCACATGTCAAACTCAGGCCCGGGGGCTATATCTGGGCCGCGGTGTAATTATATTTGGCCCGTGAGATCATATTAAATGTGCATTAGTTTGCTAGTTTGCTGGTACAATGGTGCACAGTCGAGTCTATGTCGACATTTTCGCTCTGCACTTTTTATAATCCAAAGTGTGGACTGTTAATAGAGTGAAAGTTGAATTTTCAGCGAACAAAATTATTATTCTACTACTACTACTACTACTTCTACTACTACTACATCTACTACTACTACTACATCTACTACTACTACTACAACTACTACTACTAGATCCACTACTACTACTTCTACTACTACTACATCTACTACTACTACTACTACTTCTACTACTACTACATCTACTACTACATCTTCTACTACTACTACTACTACTACTACTACTAGATCTACTACTACTACTTCTACTACTACTACATCTACTACTACTACTACTACTTCTACTACTACTACATCTACTACTACTACTACTACTACTACTAGATCTACTACTACTACTTCTACTACTACTACATCTACTACTACTACTACTACTTCTACTACTACTACATCTACTACTACATCTTCTACTACTACTACATCTACTACTACTACTACTACTACTACTACTACTTCTACTACTACTACTACTACTACTTCTACTACTACTACTTCTACTACTACTACTACTTCTACTACGTCTACTTCTACTACTACTACTTCTACTACTACTACTGCACTTTTTATAATCCAAGGTGTGGACTGTTATTAGTGTGAAAGTTGAATTTTCAATGAACAAAATTATTATTATTATTATTTTTTGGCTTGTGAAAAAAACAAAAAAAGATTTACTTTTAAAAGGAACTTGAAAGGCCACAGAGAGAGACACAATTTATTTTATTTATTTAATTAAGAAGTGTCTTTTATTTCACATTTAATTTCTCATATGTTTGTAATATCAAACTTGAGTTGTTCCAGATTTTGTGTTTTTTTTTTTTTTTTTTTTGTGTTTAAGCATTTCCATATGAAAAGGTTTAACATTATGTATCAGGTGAAGTCAATTTTTCACTAAATATCGAGTTTGGCCCATGAATTTGTCTCAGTTGTTAATTTTGGCCGTGACTGTGAATTTGAGTTTGACGCCGGTGATTTAAACTAATCAAATATTGAGCTATGTGTAATTTTCTGCTCTAATTTCCAAGCTCTCATCGAAAGTATATTCCTAAAAAGTTAGTTATCAGCTGACTCCTTTTTAGAATTTTGTCAGTTAAATATCATAACTAGAAGTGTATCGCTCAATTTATACACAAAGTAACTCAAGAAAGAACTAGACGACAGTAAACTCGTAAAACTCATACAAACGTTTTTCTTACGATACATGAAATAAATGAATATAAATGGTCCAAAAACAGATGCCTGAGGAACTCCAAAAACGATTAATCTGCCTTTTCTTTAAGTTTTGATCATTTTAAACTTGTCAAATCAAACTTTTTGGTAACTTTGCTCGCGAAAAGTCTTCAAAACTTTACAGTGAGCTTTAACTTTTCAGCACTCCTCTGTCCGAGCGATTGTATTATTGGTTCATTATTTAAAAGCGTCAAAGTTTAGCGGCCCGCGAACGCATGAGAAACGCGAGGCTGTTTAGTTTGGCTCGTTCTTCTCTTCGCCGTTAACACATTTGCTGCGTAATTACAGACACGAGGAACTTTGGCTGAATCCTCCGTCTCTTTTTGGCCTGCGCCGAACACTCGCACTTGTAGGAAAAGTGGGGATTAGAGTGAGCTCGCTGTGCGCCGATAACACTCAAGGACTTACACGGGAAGCACAAGAGTTGAGCGCGATGACGTTAGCTTGAGGTCCTCTTCTGTCTTTGCTAGCTACAGGCGTACACAATAACAATCTATATTAAATTATTTGGGATGATCTTGACTTTGGTGTTTTTTTCAGGTTCAAGAATGAAATGATGTCATATTCCCAGATGGAGGACAGTTTTTCCGTCTTGATTACATCGTAGTTTGCCACGAAATATCCAAAATTCACATACGTTCGATCATAAACTGTGTGAAGAAGTGGATTAAGTGAGTGTGACGTCGCCCACAGCCTCCAAATGAAGCTCATCGAGGCTAGCAGTTATAGCGGCTAATTCGGAGATGGTTTAGCGGGGAGTGGGCCCTTAGCAACGCTGTCAATCAAACCTGTTGCTAACGTTAGCGGGAGATACCTCGGGGGGAAAAAGGCACCTGATTTGTCTGTTATTAATGTTTATTTACAGAGATAATGAGAGAGGACACAGTTTTTCAATGTAAAGTGAATTAGAGCCAGAATCGATGGAGCTGGAAGTGCACACATGATCACTTCCTGTTTGGAACGCGGCGGCTAGCAGGTTAGCTATGTCCATTTATATACAGTTGTCCCTCACTATATCTTGGTTCACCTTTCACGGTCTCGCTGTTTCGCAAATTTTTTTTATGCAGTTTTACATATTTTTTATAGTGTATGAACGTGCATTGTGTTGTGCGTCCTGATTGGCTGTTGGACTGTAGACCATTGTGTCCTGCGTCCTGATTGGCTGTTGGACTGTAGACCATTGTGTCGTGCGTCCTGATTGGCTGTTGGACTGTAGACCATTGTGTCGTGCGTCCTGATTGGCTGTTGGACTGTAGACCATTGTGTCCTGCGTCCTGATTGGCTGTTGGACTGTAGACCATTGTCCATCAGTCTCCTCCGTGCCGTGTCTCCTGTCCAGTACAGAATGTGTTCAGACAAATTTACATAAACGTTGGATCTCAGTGTGACTCTGAAGTGCTGTACGTTTGCGATTTGTTTTCTCCCCGACAAAACCCACAATGTCGATGAAACGTTCTGCACCGACAAAGACGCCTACGAAGGTTTGAACTTTGAGAGAGTTTAAACGAGAGAGAAATGTGAGAAAATGTTAACGTCTGTGTGAGAAAAGTGTATAAAGTGTGTGGTGAGGGGTTTTACAGACAAAAACAGAGAGAATAATGTAAAAAATAAAGCTGATACTTCGCAGATTTCGCTTATTGTTACTCATTTTACTCTTGTGGTACTTCAACCAATCAGCTCGGAGTATTCGTCTTGATTGTTTTCTACATCGTGACTCTTATGAGCTAATGCTATTACCGGATGCTATGCTAGTGGGAACGCTGACAGAGAATTATCTAAAAGGAGTCTGCCTTTTATAAAAGTGTCATGAATAACACAAATTATGGGATTAACGAACAGCTCAGTAGTTTTCAGGGAGTCAAATGTTAAATTGATGCTCAGAGGGGATCGTAAATTGTGTCGGTCTGGGAAAAATCAAGACGAGAGATTGTGAAAACCAGGCTCCACTGTAAAAATGTGAAAATATCTATACTGTGGTCCCTCGTTTCGCACCTTGTATTTGGACGGCTCGGGTTCCACTTCGTTCTCGTTACGTTCTAAAAATAACCCGCAACAGGCGAAATCTGCGAAGTATCAGCTTTATTTTCTACATTTATTCTCTATGTTTTTTGCTGTAAAACCCCTCACCACACACTTTATACACTTTTCTCACACAGGCGTTAACATTTTCTCACATTTCTCTCTCGTTTAAACTCTCTCAAAGTTCAAACCTTCGTAGGCGTCTTTGTCGGTGCAGAACGTTTCATCGACATTGTGGGTTTTGTCGGTGGAGAAAACAAATTGCAAACGTACAGCACTTCAGAGTCACACTGAGATCCAACGTTTATGTAAATTTGTCTGAACACATTCTGTACTGGACAGGAGACACGGCACGGAGGAGACTGATGGACAATGGTCTACAGTCCAACAGCCAATCAGGACGCACAACACAATGGTCTACAGTCCAACAGCCAATCAGGACGCACGACACAATGGTCTACAGTCCAACAGCCAATCAGGACGCACAACACAAAAAAAAATCCGCGAAACAGCGAGACCGTGAAAGGTGAACCACGATATAGCGAGGAACCACTGTATAGTTTTATTTGATCTAAAAGTATCATATCGTTACTGATTACTTCCTCTTTTCATCTGCAAATTTAATTCTAATTAACGTTCAGCAGTAGAGCTCCCCCTGCAGATTCCTTATGAGAACTGCAGTGTTTCATTAATACTGTTTAAATGAAGGTTTTTGCTGTTAAATAGTGAGTTTTTAGTAGAAATGATCAGATTCAATATGTGTGAATTTACCTTTTGGATATTTCATGGCAAAGTGCAGTGGAATCAATATGGAAATCTATGTATTGATCCGCCTCTGGGAGCATGACATCATCACATTCCAGGATTTGCATGGGACAAAGTGAGTTTTCCTCAAATACATGGAAAAAAACTAAACCTGTACAACTAAATCAGTCAAAGTACGAGGTCTGTAGGATGTGAATTGTCCCAAAACTAAATTAACATCCAGATTTACTCAGATAGTTTTAATTCCAGTCCATTTTAACTTTTTTTTCCCCAGTGAGTTAGAGTTTCCTTGTGTGTAAACTGACCTGGGATTGGCCCTTCCATTTTTAATACTCTCTTAATCCCGCGCTCCTCTGGCTCCGAGATAACAGATCATTTCCCAGGAAGCACCTTGTATTTGGACGGCTCGGGTTCCACTTAATCCCAAACTGAAGAGGCTCTAAATGGGTTTTCACAAGTCCCACTGAAATCGAACGCCTCGCAATTATTGGCAACGTACAGTTATCATTTTGTACCAGGATGAAATCGCGGGAGACTGGCTGGAGGAGGGAGACGGGCTGGAGGAGGGCGACGGGCTGGAGGAGGGAGACGGGCTGGAGGAGGGAGACGAGCTGGAGGAGGGAGACGAGCTGGAGGAGGGCGACGGGCTGGAGGAGGGCGACGGGGTGGAGGAGGGAGACGGGGTGGAGGAGGGAGACGGGCTGGAGGAGGGCGACGGGCTGGAGGTGGGAGGAGGGCTCGAGGAGGGAGACGGGCTGGAGGAGGGCGACGGGTCACGTACTTCAGCAGGTTCTTACTGGTTTAAGCCTGAATGATAATATTTTTGTGTCTGCTGGAGTTTTGAAGGAACTTTATTTAAATGTTTGTGTAGCTCTGGATGTAGCGTCGTCCAGACACGGTACATGGAGTTTGTCCATTTGAGTTTGAGCTGGGGTCTGGAGCCCTTGGGTCTGGGGGTCTTGGGCTCTTGGGTCTAGGGGTTTGGGGGTCCGAAAGTTTTGGATCTGGGTTTCTGGGGGTTTGAGGGGCTTGTGGTCTGGGGGTCTTGGAGTCTGAGGGTTCAGGGGTCCAGGGCTCTTGGGATCTGAGCATCTAGGGTCTGGGGGTCTTTGAGTTTGGGCCTGGGTTTCTTGGGGTCTTATGGTTTTAAGGTCTGGGGGTCTAAGGGTCTTGGGGTCTGTGTCTGGGGGTCTTGGGATCTGGGGGTCTTGGGGGTCTAAGGTTCTTGGGTGTTGGGGTCTCAGGATCTTGAGTCTGGGAGTCTGGCAGTGTTCGAGTTTGGTGGTTCGGGGGGCTGGAAGTCTGGAGGCCTTGGGTCTGGGGGTCCGGGGCTCTTGGGGTCTGAGCGTCTCGGGTCTGGGGGTCCAGGGCTCTTGGGATCCGAGCATCTTCAGTCTGGGGGTCTGGGAGTCTGGGGTCGGTGGGTCTTGGGTTCTTGGGGGTCTGGGGTCTTGACATCTGAGGCTCTAGGAGTCTGAGCGTCTTGGGTCTGGGGGTCTGAGCGTCTTGGGTCTGGGGGTCTGAGTGTCTTGGGTCTGGGGGTCAGAGCGTCTTGGGTCTGGAGGTCTGGGGGTCTGAGCGTCTTGGGTCTGGGGGTCTGAGCGTCTTGGGTCTGGGGGTCTGAGCGTCTTGGGTCTGGGGGTCAGAGTGTCTTGGGTCTGGAGGTCTGGGGGTCTGAGCGTCTTGGGTCTGGGGGTCAGAGCGTCTTGGGTCTGGGGGTCCGAGCGTCTTGGGTCTGGGGTCTGCTTGTGACTGTGGACATCTGGTTTCATGGCCCCTCTCTCTCTCTCTCTCTTGACCTCAGTGGAGTCTGGTTGTTTTTTCTGTCTCTCTGGGGCCATAAAACATTCACGTCTGAGTCTATGTGTCTCTATGAGCAGCTCATCCTCCTCTTTCTCTGTTTTACTGTCTGTCTACTCCCTTTCTTCCTTCTCTCCTTTCTTCCTTCTCTCTCATCCTTCTCTTCTTTCTGTGTTTCTGTCTCTCTTACTCCCTCCCTTCTTCCCCTCACACTGTATCGTTCATTTCTCTCCACCCTTTCTCCCCCCTGCCTTCTCTTACCCCCATTCTTTATTGTTATCTTATATTTTCCCTCTCTCTTTCTCTCTTTCTCCTCCCCCCGGCTTCCTTCTCTCTCTCTTTCCCTCTCTCTCTGTCTGTGAGGTCCCTGGAGTCAAACCTTCAAACGTTTTATCAGTGAAACAAACAGCTCCAGTGTCGGCCTCTTTATGTGAGCCTCCTCTCCCTCCCTCGCTTTCTCTCTTTCTTTCCCTCCTTCCCTCTCTCTCTGTCTGTTCCTCCTTTCCTCCCTCCCTCTCTTTCTCTCTCTTCCTTCCCTCCCTCCTTCTCTCTGTCTGTCTGTACCTCCTTTCCTCTCTCTATTTTCTCTTTCTCCCTCTTCCCTCCCTCCTTCTCTCTCCATCTGTTCCTTCTTTCGTCCCTCTCTTTCTCTCTCTTTCTTCCCCTCCTTCTCTCTCCCTCTGCTCCTCCTTTCCTCCCTCCCTCTCTCGCTCCTTCCTTTCTTCTCTCCCTCCTCCTCTCTCTGTCTGTTCCCTCTTTCCTCCCTCCCTCCCTCTCTTTCTCTCTCTCTTCCTTCCTTCTCTCTCTCCGTCTGTTCCCTCCTCCCCCCTCGTTCCCCTTGAGTCCACTTTCACTCACATATTTCCAAAAAAGCTTTTAAGGGATTTTAAAAGAGCCACACGTGAATGAAAAACACATTTAGAAGAACTTTAAAATATTTATGACTCTGCAAAACCAAAACCTGGACAAGATAAGATAAAACCTGCCTTTATTAGACCCACAGTGGGGAAATTCCAGTGTTGCACCACACAGTTAAAGAACAGAAGGAAAATGGAACATGCAAGAAAACAAGATAATAGATAAATAGTTTAAAATAACTTAAAAAATATACTTAAAAATGAACTAAAAATAGACTCTAATATAACATCTCTGTAAAGTGACTTGAGTATTGCACATGGGTGGATGAATGACACATGTTCAGTGTTAACAGTGTTCATTGTACAGTCTGACAGCAGCAGGAAGGAAACACCTGAAACCTTCACACAGCGAGGGTGAATCTGTCACTGAAGCTGCTCTCCAGGGCAGACAGAGCGTCCTGCAGGGGCTGAGACTCATGGACCAGAAATGACCTTAGCCAGGACCCTCCTGTCCCCCACCTCCTGCACTGAGACCAGAGGACAGCCCAGGACAGAGCTGGACTTCTTGATGACCTTGTCCAGCTTCTTCCTCTCCCTCTCTGTGATGCTGCTGCTCCAGCAGACCACACCGTACAGGATGGATGAAACCACAGAGTCATAGAAGGTCTTCAGGAGTGGCCCCCTCACTCCAAAAGACCAGAGTCTCCTCAGGAGATAGATCCTGCTCTGGCCCTTCCTGTACAGTGCGTCTGTGTTGTGAGTCCAGTCCAGTTTGTTGTTCAGATGAACACCCAGGTACTTGTATGAGTCCACTCTCTCAATGTCCCTTCCCTGAATGTTCACTGAGGGGGCAGTTGATGATGAGGTGGTTCTGCTGACACCAGTCCACAAAGTCCTGTGTTAGTCCTCTGTACTCCACATCGTCATCATCCTTGATGAGGCCAATGATGGCAGAGTCATCAGAGAACTTCTGCAGGATGTGTCCGTGTTGTGTCTGAAGTCTGCAGTGTAAAGGTGAAAAGAAAGAGCGTGAGGACAGTGCCCTGGGGCACCCCACACTACAGGTCATGAGGTCAGACACGCAGTTCTTGGCTCTCACAAACTGGGGCCGGTTTGTGAGATGTGCCAGGTCACAGTCCACCCCGGCGGTCTCCAGCTTGTCCCTCAGGAGCAGTGTCTGGATGGAGTTGAAAGTGGAGAAGTCAAAGACGAGGATCCTCACAGTTCTGCCGAGGTTCTCCAGGTGAGACAGTGAGCGGTGCAGCAGGTAGATGACGGCGTCCTCCACTCCGATGCCAGGTCGGTGCGCAAACTGCAGCGGGTCCATCGTTGAGCTCACAGTGGAGCGGAGGTGGCCAAGGACCAGGTACAGGTCAGATCTGTGGAGAGGCGCCTCACTCACAGTGCACGTTTTGAAGTGAATTTTGAATTTTTGAACAATAAAACCCTGTAAAGGAATTAATGCTAGACATTTTTAATGCAATACTGTAATACTGCACAATACCTCACCACACACTTTATACACTTTTCTCACACAGGCGTTAACATTTTCTCACATTTCTCTCTCGTTTAAACTCTCTCAAAGTTCAAACCTTCGTAGGCGTCTTTGTCGGTGCAGAACGTTTCATCGACATTGTGGGTTTTGTCGGGGAGAAAACAAATTGCAAACGTACAGCACTTCAGAGTCACACTGAGATCCAACGTTTATGTAAATTTGTCTGAACACATTCTGTACTGGACAGGAGACACGGCACGGAGGAGACTGATGGACAATGGTCTACAGTCCAACAGCCAATCAGGACGCACGACACAATGGTCTACAGTCCAACAGCCAATCAGGACACAGGACACAGTGCACGCTCAAACAATGTAAAAAAATTTAAAAAGCAAAATTGCTCTAAAAAATGAAGCCACGAAAGGTGAACCGTGCCATAGTGAGGGACGACTGTAGAGACGTGAAGACGGTTACAAACGTTTAAAGTGGTCGATGGTTCAACACCCGTCACCAGCTCTGTATATTGCTGTTGTGTCCTTGGGCAAAGCACTTTCAGTAGTCTGGGTTGTGAGCTTTTCAAGGCGACAGTGGCTCAGTTAGTAGAGCATTTGCCTGTTGATCTGAAGGTTGGTGGTTCAAATTCCGCTCTAGACGTGAACATCATTGGTTGAGCCGTCACATCTGACAAACCTCAAACTAGAATTCAGTTGCGAGTTTTTAGACGTTTTGTTGAAGTGTCCTTGGGTAATACACCTAATTGTCCTGAATATTTCTTTTTTTGTGCCATGTCTCTATCAGTACGTCCCAGGGCGGCTTCGACTCCACGTCAGACCCGGTGTTTTGGCCTCGTTCTTTCTGATATTTCATGTTTCTTTGTGGTGATCGTGGTTTAATCTGTGCATCTCTGACAAACACAAACTGATTCTCTGGGCTGTTTGTCTCCGTTTTGCCGAGCGCCTCTTGTTACTTAACCTCTCCGACCTCCATCACTTACTCTTTATTTTCATTCAATCTCTCGGCAGGAAGTAAAGTAAACGCCCCAAACTCCGCCCCCTCTGGTTCCTTCCCCACAATTCCTCTTGTTTTGTGACCAAACAGAAGCTTTAACCGCAAAAAACACACATCTACACGAGCTTTAGAGTCTTTAAATTTATGATATTCACTTTAGTTTGTGGTTTGAGCTCATTTACTTCGACATTTACATTTACTTTACTTATATATGTAGTTTTATACGTTTTATTTACTATTTTACACACCAGTATTTACATTTTATATCTTATTTTTCAACCCTTAAATGAGGTAGCTGCTATTTCAATCAATCAAACTCAATTATAACGTTTTTTTTTACGAATAGCTTTGTCAAAGTTTTGTCAAAAGGTACAAACTTATGTTACTTATGCATTTTGTCCATCCGCGAGTATCATAGCAACCAAAGAGCCAATCCCGAGCGAGACTGTTGAAAGCAGAGCGGGTTAATACGAACATTTTAAGACCAAAATGACGAGTCCGACAGCAGCAGATACAGAGAGAGGAGCGACGGTTTTTCAATAGAAAGCGAATCGGAGCCAGAGTCGACGGAGCCGAAGCGCGACCGTGATCACTTCCTGTTTGGAACGTAGCGGCTAGCAGGTTAGCTATGTCCATTTATACACTGTCTGGTCAAAAAAAAAAAACGTTGCCACCAGGAAAAAAAAAGGTTCTTGTCCAACTTATTAAAAAAATACAAAAATTTAGTCCCATTTACTCCATTTTCTTTTTTCTTTTTATTAATTAATCAATACTATAGTTAAATTACCTTTTTTTCCTCTTTTTTATTTTATTTTTTAATTAATTAATCAATACTATAGTTAAATTACCTTTTTTTCCTCTTTTTTATTTTATTTTTTAATTAATTAATCAATACTATAGTTAAATTACCTTTTTTTCCTCTTTTTTATTTTATTTTTTAATTAATTAATCAATACTATAGTTAAATTACCTTTTTTCCTCTTTTTTAATTTTATTTTTTAGTTAATTAATCAATACTATAGTTAAATTACCTTTTTTTTCTTGTTTAATTTTATTTTTTAATTAATTAATCAATACTATAGTTAAATTACCTTTTTTTCCTCTTTTTAATTTTATTTTTTAATTAATTAATCAATACTGTAGTTAAATTACCTTTTTTTCCTCTTTTTTAATTTTATTTTTTAATTAATTAATCAATACTATAGTTAAATTACCGTTGTTTTTTTTGTTTTTTTGCTATGACATTGTCCTAAATAATCCTCTTTAAAGTTGTTTGGAGAGGAGCAAAGTGAAAATAAACAACGAACAATCAAGACTCATATTTAGAATCGAGTCATTTCACCCGTTTATATTTATATATGTGTGTGTTTTTAATTATAATTTCCACATTATTACTTTACCCTTACTGTTGCTCTTTGAAGTAGCGGGAGGTGTGACCTGCGCCTCCTCCCGCCCCTTTTACCCCCTGAAACTTGTCACCTCTGGGCTGTTTGTTGACGCGTGGGGGAGCGAGGAGCTGATAGAGAACAGGAGGAAGCCGTGTTAGTTTAAAAAGATGAACAATATTATTCTTCACATAAAACTGACAAGAGACAAGACCCCCGCCTCCTGTGAGAGAAATATCGGCTCATTTTAAAGTGATAAGTAACGCACATGGCTCTGGGAGATGGACTGCGCTCATTTATTTCACGGAGAAGAGGGAGAAATATGTGGAAAGACCTTACGCTTCGGTAATCCGCCGTGACAGACAAGTCTATGAACTGCGTACGTATAAAACATGTACGATTTGACACGATAATGGACCCGGATATGAACAATACTGCAGTACTAACATGACTAACAGTGGATTTTTTTTGTATTACCCAAAAAAATCCTTGATATTAAAGGTGCTGTGTCTTTAAATGTGAAAAAAAAACTTGTTCATTTTACTAAATATATGTCAAACTCACGCCCGGGGGCTATATCTGGTCCGAGGTGTGATTATATTTGGCCCGTGAGATCATATTAAATGCGCGTGTACCACTAATACTACAAATCCCATAATGCTTTGCTAGTACAGGGGTGTGCAGTTGAGACCAATGCTTGAATATCTGTTTATATATATATATTTTTTTATACTCCGAGGTGTGGACTGTTAAGTTTGAAAACCAAATTTTCAGTGAACTAATATTTTATTTTTTTTTTTGGCTTGTGAAAAAAATATTTACTTTAAAAAGAAACTCAAAAGGCCACAGAGAGAGACATAATTTAATTTATTTATTTAAACAGAAATGAATATTACTGATGTGCCTTTTATTTCAATTTTTTTGTAAAATCAAGCTTGAATTGTTCCAGATTTTGTGTTTAAGCAAAACTAAAGTTTGTTTGTGTATGAAAAGGTTAAAGGTTACACATCAGCCGCAGTAGATTTTTCAATAATATCGAGTTTGTCCCGTGAATTTGTCTCAGTTTTTAATTTCGCCCCCTGTTTTACGCAGTTTGCTGTTGTCCAAAGTTATAAATTCATTCCAAGCCCCGTGACAGGAAAAGCTAACCACAACTAGCATGCTAATCGTGCCAGAACTTCCTGATCATCGGACAATAAAACGCTTTCTAATTCGACGCAGACTCATTTTGACCCGAAGAGCCGCTTATGCAACATATTCGTACTGGAACAAGACACGTTTAACTTAAATGGAAAAACAGGTCCAGCCCCCGGAGCCACAGACCGTAAAGAAACGAGAAAAGAGAGTGAAACGCCGCCCACAGCGCTCGCCCCAAACGAAGCTCATCGAGGCTAGCAGTTATAGCGGCTAATTCGGAGCGGAGTCGCGTTTTAGGAATGCTAACCGCGAGTGTCATAGCAACCAAAGAGCCAATCGGGAGAGCCGGAAGTGCGCCTGTGTCCATCGCTTCCTGTTTGGAAACGCGGCGGCTAGCAGGTTAGCTACGTCCATTCGTATAAACAGTCTACGGGAGAGACTAAGGTATGTTTTTCGCTCCAAAATTCTCAGTAGATGACTAAACCCCATGAAGGTGATATATATAGCGCACTTTAATTCGTGTTACGTCGTCCATGCGCCTTTTCTGTTCAAATATGAGGCATTTTTACGCAGCTACGCCTCTTAAACGATCAAAAACTATACGTTGAAGCGGCGGTGCCATGTGCTTCTAATCGGACACTGTCAGACTCAAATCTAATAAAACCCTTTGCTGAGGAGGCTTCGTATATTTTACGGTGTATACATAATGTTTAATGACTTGTTCTGCACACATGTAACACATTTATACACGGCAATACCTCCAACAAAACTGAAAACATTTATTAGAAAACTAAAGGTGAAGTATTTTGTAAAGTAAACATTCTGGAGCCTGAAGCTGGAGGAGGGTTTGAAGTCGGTGCCAGTGAAACCGTGAGCCAGGTTTATGTGCAGACGAGCGGACACGGAGCAGATGTGCGAGACGGATCCAACAAGATGCAAAGCGCTTTTCTCATTATTCCCCCATGTGTTTTATAAACTTTGGTCGCGGTTTTAAACTTCGTTGTGGGGCAGATTGGATTTCTCACACTTACTACTGGGAGGCGAAAGTTAAAGAAATGTTCGTACGTCACCGAAACGCACCGATATCAGAACAAAACTACAGTCTGTGCGTGTAAATGGAAGGAGCTAACCTGCTAGCCGCCGCGATCCAAGCAGGAAGTGATCGACTCTGGCTCCAATTCACTTTCTATTGAAAAACTGTCCGTTCTCTCTGTACCTGCTGCTGTCGGACTCGTCATTTTGGTCTTAAATGTTCGTATTAACCCTCTACATGATCCTGGGGTTCATTTTTTTTTTTTTTTTAGTTATTTTGAATCTATGTTTTAAGTTTATTTATTTATTTTAGTTATTTAGAGTTTTTCCTTGTTTTATTTATTTTTTTTGTATTTTTATCATTTTTTTTGTTATTTTGTGTTTTTTTTTTGTTTTCTTTTTTCTTAGTTATTTTTTGTTGTTTTTAGTTATTTTGAGATTTTTATTTTGTTTGTTTGTTATTTTGTGTTTATTTATTTATTTTTATAAACTGTCCGTTCTCTCTGTACCTGCTGCTGTCAGACTCGTCATTTTGGTCTTAAATGTTCGTATTAACCCTCTACATGATCCTGGGGTTCTTTTTTTTTTTAGTTATTTTGAGTTTATGTTTTAAGTTTTTTTTTTTTTTTTTTTTTTTTTTTTTTTTGTTATTTAGAGTTTTTCCTTGTTTTATTTGTTATTTTAATTTTTTTGTGTGTTATTTTTATCATTTTTTAAAAGTTATTTTGTGTTTTTTTTTTAGTTTATTTTCTTTTTTCTTTGTCCTGTGAGATCATATTAAATGTGCATTAGAGCTGACCCGCTGGTATAAAGTGCATGAACCACTAATACTACAAATCCCAGAATGCTTTGCTAGTACACGAGTAAATCAGAGTGTAGAAAACTGAGCTGAATATGTTTTCTCTGTGCACTTTTTATACTCCTAGGTTTGGACTGTTAATAGTTTGACGATCTAATTCTCAGTGAACGAAATTATTAACTTTTTATTATTTTTAGGCTTATGAAAAAAAAGATTTACTTTAAAAAGGAACTTGAAAGGCCACAGAGAGAGACATAACTTAATTTATTCATTTAAAAAGAAATGAATACTACTGATGTGCCTTTTATTTCTCATATTTCTGTAACATCAAACTGTATTTCCATCTGAAAAGGTTAAACATTACGTATCAGCCGCAGTCCCAAATTAACATGTTAACTGAGCACCCCCACTGAAGGAGTACCTCACCCCCCCACAGCTCCCCAAACCTGAAATATGTGGCCCCTGCTCCGTTTGGTCCACAGCCCAAAAACAGGAAAAACATTTTGGGCACCCCTGGACTGAACCTTGACCAAACCAGCACTTAACATGGACCAAATCCTGACTTTAAGAAACGATTCAGTCTTGATGATTTGACCAGAACAGAACGATACTTGTGTAAACTACCCACAGAGTTTTTTTTTGCTGAATAATCCACAGTGGGCTTTAATGAGACCGGGTTCGACTGGTCACTGTGGTGTAAGGTCGGCTCATTTAAGCAAACAGGGTGATCCCAAAGTGAGTCGGGCTTGTGTAACCTGAGGGCTTGAGCTGTAAATGTGAAACAAATCCTGGTTTATTCAGCTGGACGGTGCGCCCGCTCGTAGATCCGACACGGCTAACCTCAACCCTGAACTGGGGAAAAAAAACGTCGAGGTGTTGGGCCTTTTCAAAACGAGGAAAAAGCACGAAGAGTTTATGTTGCGTTCAGGTTGTCCTCGGTGTAAAGTCGAACCTGAACGCTCTTCCATGTCGTAATTCCTACGTTATTACAGATCCGAGTTAAAAAAAATCCAACATGGCTGCAAACGACAAATAGATAAAGTTTAATTTCCGTCTGTTTGTACTTAAATAATGTAAAATTCTGTGTAAAATTAGTAAACTTGGTGAGAACGTGGAGCTGTGTGTGTGTGGAAAGTTACGGTGTTGTAAGGTTTAATTTAAAATAAGTTTGAAATGTTGATAGTTCTTGTGTTATTTTGCCTTTTAGGTCCTGGTTCTGCACAACTATAATGCTCCGTCATGCAGTTTTCACTCTAAAATGTCGATTTATAACTTTGCAATTTGTGTTATCGAGGCTAATAATGTAAAGTTAATGTGATGTAATGGTAATAAAAGTGCTTAATTTGATCTGCGTTTGTCGTAACGAGGATGTGAATGCAGGTTGGAGGGCCGGGTAGTAAAAGCTGGGTCGGAGGCTGAGGTGTCGAACCGGGCGTAAGAAGCTGGGTCGGAGGCTGAGGTGTCGAACCGGGCGTAAGAAGCTGGGTCGGAGGCTGAGGTGCGAGGCGGGTCCAGGAAACGGGAACTGGCGAAAAAACGAGAAACGCCAACTGAGTACGAAGACAATAACCACAAAAAGATGGATACAGTGACGATCTGGCAGCGTGCGGAGGATCCTCGGTCCCTTTGTGCTCCAGAGGTGGAGGTAGTGGGTGGTGCTAAAGTCTCCTCCCAGCTCCAGGTACAGAAGGAAGGGGGAAAGACAGAAAACACAGACAGACTGGGATCTTGACCTCATTTAGGCAAATTTATGGCCTGATATTTGCTCCCAGACTCATCTCTCTCTGTATTTTTTAACAGTTCGATATCAGTCTGGTCCCACGTCGTCCGTTGCGTCTCAAATCCGCTCAAACGTGATCGTCCAATCAGGTCAATTAACACAGTTTAGGCGTCGCTCACTGATTCTGCAGAAATTCGCCGTGTTTTTCAGCCCAATGCGATGTACAGTTGTCTCTCGCGATATCGCGTTTCTCCTTTCGCGGTCTCGCCGTTTCATGGATTTTAAACGTTGGATCTCAGTGTGACTCTGAAGTGCTGTACGTTTGCAATTTGTTTTCTCCCCGACAAAACCCACAATGTCGATGAAACGTTCAAAGACGCCGATGAAGGTTTGAACTTTGAGAGAGTTTAAACGAGAGAAATGTGAGAAAATTCTTTTTCTTTTCCTTCCTTCCTTTCTCTCTGTTCTTTCCTTTCCACATCCGTCTTTTCAGAATTCTTTCCTTCATCCTACCATTCCGGTTTTATTCATTTCATTCATTTATTCCTTTCTTTCTTCTTTATCCACTATTCTTTCTTTTCTTCTGTCTTTCATCCTCCATCCCATCCCTAGTTCCCTCCTTTCCAATTTTAGTTTCTTTCTTTCCTTCCTTCCCCTCGATTCTCTTCTTTCTTTTTCTTTCCTTCTTTTTTCCTTCTTTCTTTCCTTCCTTCTTTCCTTCCTTCCCCTCGATTCTCTTCTTTCTTTTTTCTTTCTTTCCTTCCTTCCCCTTGATTCTCTTCTTTCTTTTTCTTTCCTTCATTTTTCCTTTTTTCCTTCTTTCTTTCCTTCCTTTTGTCCTTTCTTCCCCTCGATTCTCTTTTCTTTTTTCTTTCTTTCTTTCCTTCCTTCTCCTCAATTCTCTTCTCTGTTTGCAATTTGTTTTCTCCCCGACAAAACCCACAATGTCGATGAAACGTTCTGCACCGACAAAGACGCCGACGAAGGTTTGAACTTTGAGAGAGTTTAAACGAGAGAGAAATGTGAGAAAATGTTAACGCCTGTGTGAGAAAAGTGTATAAAGTGTGTGGTGAGGGGTTTTACAGACAAAAACATAGAGAATAATGTAAAAAATAAAGCTGATACTTCACAGATTTCGTCTATTACAGGTTATTTTTAGAACGAGGGACCACTGTTTATATCTTTTCCTCGTATTATTTCCAGTACAGCAGACCGTGTGCGTCCCTGATTGGCTAATCCACCTGTCAATCACGTCCATTTGAAAACAGGGAGACACTTGAAACGTATTGAAGTTGTTTTCTGAATCCCAGGCCCAACAATCCCAAACAAATCTGAGCACTTTCCTAGTTTTTATTACTCACATGAGCCGCTGCAAACCTGTTCTGCTCATTGTTTTTTTTCACAGTTTGACGACCGGAACGCAGAAATTCCGAGAAAGCGTCGACGTGAGATCCGACCCCCGAGGACAAGGTTTACATCAAAGTTTAGATTTAGCCTTCGATGCTGTTGTCACGGCAACTGCTGCAGCCATTTTGTGACGGTACAAAGAGCAAAAATCTAATGAAATAAGCCAGTTTATTCGTGGTTTTCAGCTGTTAGGCGCAACATTTTGAGGACTTTTCCCCATTGAAAAGATATAATATTTCGTTTTTAGTTTGTTAATCTGCATTTTTCATCGTTCTGAGCCCCACGGATACGCCTCATTAGTGTTTCTGTTCGTTCCCGCTCGTGCACGTGAGTCTACGGCTATAAAAACTTGGCTTTACCTGACTGATGTGTATAGATGGCCGTTCGCTGGAGAACCCCCAGTACCTCACGGTCAAACCTCAAATTGGACTCACCCGCACGCTGCTCTTTTCAAGGATAAAAACAAAAATATAAAACTGTCGTAAAATTAAACCACACTGGAAATGTTTTTAGCCGTCCACGCCAGTCTGTTAGAGCTGCTTCTGTTTCCCAGAACTCGGGCTGATGTTGTCTTGAGTTGTTTTCCAGAGAAACGGAACTTTATCGAGTTTGGCGACGGCGCGAAGAGGCTAAAGTCGGGCTAATGTATAAATGCGCGACCGTGCGGTTGTTTACGCAGAAAGAGTCCGATTGTATTTCATTTCCATTGTTGAAGACGGTTGATAAAGATCTGGTTTACTTTAGAAGAAAATGTTAAAACAATTCAATGTCTGGATAAAAATGTAAAATGTAAAAAGATCTGTGGGAAAAATGTCACGTAAAAAAGGAACCATTTTGTTTCCAAACTATTGACCGTCAAATGAACCGGCTCTGTTGATCATGGACAGTATTTTTTAGAGCAAAATTAATTGTATTTATTTATTTTACCGCGATAACCTCATTAAGAAACATCGCACTATGATACAGACCAAAAGTGAATGTTTCAAGCCTCGTTTAAAATGAATGAATCTGTGGCTCTTCACTTCGAATATGCTTCAAATTTTAGAGTAGAGTTCCCAGTTTGAAATGGGGAAGTGTCATAGCAACCAAAGAGCCAATCAGGAGCGAGGCTGTTAAACGTAAAGCCCCTTTTCGCCTGCACTACTGGTTTAATGTTCATGTCTTGATTTACAGACGCAATAGTGAAATAAAAACCCCAGGATCATGTAGAGGGTTAATACGAAGGAAGGTAGCAGGTACAGAGAGAGGACAGAGTAAAAAAAAAAAAAAAAAAATTAACTTAAAATAACAAACAAAATTCTAAAAAAAAAATAAAATAAAAATTTCAAAATAACAAAAAATAAATGAAATAAAATAACAAAAATAACAAAAAAAAAACTTAAAAAAATTATTAATCTCAATAACAAAAAATAAATGAAATAAAATAACAAAAATAAAAATAACAAAAAACCTAAAAAAATAAAAATTAATCTCAATAACAAAAAAATAAATGAAATAAAATAACAAAAAATAAAAATAAAAAATACAAAATCTCTATATAAATAAATAAAAATAAACTTTAAAAATAAACTCAAAATAACTCAAAAATATTAATCCCAGGCTCAAGTAGAGGGTTAATACGAACATTTAAAACCAAAATGATGAGTCTGACAGCAGCAGGTAGAGAGAGAGGGGACACAGTTTTCCAATAGAAAGTGAATTGGAGCCAAAGTCAGTGAAGCTGGAAGCGCGCACACGATTCCTGTTTGGAACGTGGCGGGCGGCAGGTTAGCTATGTCCAGTTATATAGTCCACTGTGAACTTATTTTGACCTCAAGATCTTTCTTATATATCTGGACTGAGGCAGGACACATTTGACCTAAATATCTGGGCAAAAATCAGGTACAGAGCCTCCAAAAACACACACTCAAAACAAATTTCATTTCTTGACACGTTTTTTGATCTGTGCTATCAGTCTGTCGGTCATTTTAACTCCTAAAAGTCGACCAAATAAAACATATAAAGTTGAAAATTTAGTAGAGTTTCATCTAAAAACTATTTATAGGCCACTGCGTTAAATAGACACTTTTTATACTCACCTGTTCCACACCCACGCGCCGACACTGTTGGTTTAACCTTACAGTTGTTCCTGATGTCACTGATCTGACCCGTGTTGAAATGTCCCTCCTCTCTCTCCGTATTTCCTCGTGACATTCCTTTTTAAAAACCTCTGAAGTTTTGCTTTGATGCTGCAGATCTGCTTTGACAGACACAGGGGCGTGGAGGGGGAGGCGACGACGGAGAGCGCTGACGGACACAGAGGACTCCACACTGTAAAGCCGGAGAGGAAACAAGGAAATCTCTAGATAAATCTTTGGATTATCCTCCTCCGCCGTCTTCTCCTCCTCCACCTCCTCCTCCTCCTCCTCCTCCCTCTATCCATCATCCAGCACTTTCACCTTGAACCTTAAAGGCGCTGCACTTGTTTTTTTGTTTTTTTTAATGAAGTAAAATAACAGAACAGGTCAGACATATTGTAAAAATAACTCTTAGGGTCAAAACTAGCGAACCAGGAAGTAAGGCTGGTGCGCTGTTAGCATGCTAGTTCTTGTTAGCTTTACCTTGACAATGAAAAACTCAGCTCCGGCCTCTGAAAGTAAATTCAAGGGCCCATATTGCACTATTATGTTTAAAGAACCCATTTTACGCTGTTTTCTGATCCATAATGTTGTTTCCTCATCGCAAACCCTGCACATTTAGCCTGAGTCCTTCTCTCAAACTGAAAAAACACTCTGTTCCACCTTGTGATGTCATCGTGTGGTGATACAGGAAGTGCTCCGCTGTGTTTTTAAACTCCACACACCTTCATTTCTAGAATCATTTGGATCATTTCAGCTCCTGGAATTGACATTTATCTCGACTGAACTAAAGGTAAAAGGAGCGGTTCACTTGAAAACTACCACTTGATGACATCACAAGGTGGAACAGAGCGTTTTTAAGCTTTGGAGATGTAACAGACTAATAATAAAGTGTGACTCAAACATGTGTGAATGAAACAAATTATTATAAAAACTATTTCTGTTTTTCATGTTTTTTCGTCGGTAAAAATCAGGTACGGTGTCTTTAATCGCTCGGGCGGACTATGTTGGTCGCCATTTTGAAACAAGAGCTGAAACTTCACATAACGTTTTAGATGGTCAAATGCAATTATGGCTAAAAATGTGCAGCTTCTTGTATTTTTGGAGATACTTTTAATGTGCAAATCTGTTTACGCAGTAGAGTCAGAATCTTTACGCCGTCTGTGTCGTGACCGTGGACTCCGCCCTGTTGTCTGAAAGTGAAAAGTGCTTTTAAACTGAATAATAATGAATAATAATGACACTGTAAAGAATTGCTGTAGTTTTGACATGACAATTTACTGTAAAATCAACGATAAATTGATTTTTACAGTAGATTATTGGCACTGGCGTCACCCACGGCGTTTGGCTCCAGTTAAACAAATCTAATCGAGGCTAGAACAGGTGTAGCGGTGATTAGCTTTCCAACCACGAGTATCATAGCAACCAAAGAGCCAATCAGGAGTGAGGCTGTTGAAGGTAACGCCCACATCGCTGGTTTAGCAGGGAGCGGGCGCTTAGCAACACTGTCAGTCAAACCTGTTGCTAACGCTAACGGGAGCGACCTCGGGGAAAGAAGGACCTGATTTGTTTGTTTTTAATGTTCATATCTTGATTTACAGACACAATAGTGAAATAAAAACCCCAGGATCATGTAGAGGGTTAATACGAACATTTAAAACCAAAATGACGAGTCTGAGAGCAGCAGGTACAGAGAGAGGGGACAGTTTAAAAAAAAAAAAACTAAAATTAACTCAAAATAAAAAAACTAAAAAAAAAAACTAAAAAAAAACCCATCTCAAAATAACTAACTAAATAAATAAAATAAAAAATAACAAAAATAAAAATAACAAAAAACCCTAATATATATATATATATATATATATATATATATATATATATATATATATAAAAACTTTAAAAATTAACTCAAAATAACTCAAAAATATTAACCCCAGGATCATGTAGAGGGTTAATACGAACATTTAAGACCAAAATGATGAGTCTGACAGCAGCAGGTACAGAGAGAGGACACAGTTTTACATAGAAAGTGAATTGGAGCCAGAGTCGATAGAGCTGGACGCGCACACATGATCACTTCCTGTTTGGAACGTTTCAGCTAGCAGGTTAGCTACGTCCATTTATATAAACAGTCTATGCTTGGAACAGTGTGTGTAATATATGTAACTGTAAAATTGACTTTATAAATGACACATAAACATGACAGAACCTTCCTGTTCAGAGCGAGTGATCCTCAAAATATCCTCAAACCACTTTACTCTCCGTGTTTCTTACCATGACTAAATCCGTTCTCGGGCTCCGCTGCCGCCGCTCGCCCTCGTGTTGTGATCTCAAGCCTCCTGCAGAATGAAAATGTGTGGAAAGTTATGACAAGTTGACAAAGTCTTGGCAAATCTCGCGAATGTTTTCATGAGATGGTGCCGGGGCCGTCACTCAAACTTATTACCCTGAATTCGACTCGGGCTTTGGTGCCGTCCTCATGTCAGAATCGTAAAGTACTCACGGCTTTGGCTCAAATTGTGATAAATATTCAGTTTCTAAGGTTTAAACTACACGGCTAAATGTTTGGAAAGTCTTTGTTGACATGGATTGAACTGTACATTTAATTTTATATACATGAGCAGTGAGAAATTGGTGAATATTTTATGATTACGCCACAAAAATGTACAATATTAAACTGATCAAAGAACCAGGATGAGTTGCTCTGGTAACGCACAGTTTGGTCACGCCTCCCCTCTCGAGCCACAGCCAATCAGATTATTTTGTCAGAGATACACAGAGACAGTATAAACTAATGAAGCTCATCGAGGCTAGCAGTTATAGCGGCTAATTTGGAGCAGAGTTATACATTTGGAATTCCGACGGCGAGTGTCATAGCAACCCAAGAGCCAATCCGGAGCGAGGCTGCAGAAGTTAACGCCCCTTTCCACTCGCACCACTGATTTAGCAGGGAGCGGACGCTTAGCAACAGTGTCAATCAAACCTGTTGCTAACGCTAGCGGGAGTGAAAAAACCCGAGGATCATGTAGAGGGTTAATACGAACATTTAAGACCAAAGCGACGAGTCTGACAGCAGCAGGTACAGAGAGAGGACACAGTTTTAAAAAATAAATAAACTCAAAATAACAAAAAAAAACTAAAAATAACTAAGAAAAAAAATAAACTAAAAAAACACAAAATAACAATAGAATGACAAAAATAACAAAAAAAACCCCACAAATAAAACAAGCAAAAACTCAAAATAACAAAAAAACAAAAACAAAAAAAAAAAACAACAACTTAAAGAATAAACTCAAAATAACAAAAAAAAAAAGAACCCCAGGATCATGTAGAGGGTTAATACGAACATTTAAGACCAAAACGACGAGTCTGACAGCAGCAGAGACAGAGAGAGGGGCCCATCCATCGTTGTGGAGGGCAACAATCCAAGCAGGGATTTCCCTCACCCCAGACATGTCCTTCAGCTCCTCTGATGGGACTCCAAGGCGTTCCCAGGCCAGCCGAGAGACACAGTCCCTCCAGCGTGTCCATGGGATAGTCCTGGTTTAGTGACTGGTTCTGTCCTGGTCCAGTCCCGGTTCTGTCCTGGTCCAGTCCCGGTTCTGTCCTGGTCCAGTCCTGCTTAGTCCTGGTTTAGACCTGATCCAGTTTAGACCCGGTTTAGACAAGAATTAAATCCTGATTTTAGACTTGACCATTCACACAGACAGTGGCTCCCTCTTTTCTGGATCACTCAAGGAAAAACTAAAACTAAAACACAACTCTGCGGGAAAGATAGACCGGTGTGGGCAATCAGGGAATAATTTAGCTTCTTTATAAAGGAAAAATACATATTTATATAACTTTATAGTGTATTTATAGGCGCTGGAGTCATTCAAAAACCTAATCCCTGCATCTATGTTCAGTACAAAGTGAACATAAAGTGAGAATAAAGCTTGAATGTTTTTGTTTGTGTAGGATTTTCCAGTTTTCTAATGTTATGTGAATTGAAGCCAGAACCGGAAGTGCGTCCATAATCACTTCCTGTTTGTTACGCGGCAGCTAGCTCATTGGTCCCCCATCATTTTGAATAAAACAACATGTCTCTCACCTCAGATTAACACGAGTTTAGTGCTTCGTTGATTCTGCGGAAATCTGTGATGTTTTCAGTATTTTTTTTCCTTTCTTTTTCCCTTGTAAGCCGCCATATTTGTTTTGATACAGACGGACCCTGATTGGCTAATCCACCTGTCAATCAACGGGGAGATGCACCTTTGATCAGACTCGCATCTTCAGAAAGTGTTGAAGAAGTGTGTTTTCTGGATCCTGGGACAAACAGGAGAAACATTATGGGATGTGGATGTCTGTGTAATCCCTCAGTTGTCCAGGTCTGATCCACGGAAAAAGACAAAGTTTAAATGTGTCAACTGGACAAAGCTATTATTTCAGTCTTAACACTATTCCACCATTAATGACCCCCATTGTTCTCTTTGTTCCTGTTTGTTTTGGGTCTGAGAATAGAGTTATAGACCGGTGAGAGATTATGTCTTAGGCCTCCATCCTGGTTTATCCAAAAACAAACCCAAAACAAACAGGAACAAAGAGAACAATAGGGGCTGTTAAGAGTTGAATAGGTTCGTTAAGGCTGAAACTGGAGATATAACAGATATAAGGCAGTGTCCAGCAGTAACCTGAACAGAACTGATGAAGCGGATTGGCTGAGCAGTGAATTTACCCTCCTGAGTCCTGGCGTCCTCATATGTGGACAACACATTTTGGTTTGTCTAGGCCACAGTGCAAATTATTAGATGAAGAATAACAGCAACAAGAACAGCAACAATGTAAACATATTATATATATTCATTTTTTAACAGTTTAGAATGTTTAGAATATTTTATTTTAATTTTTTTAAGTTTTCTTCCTGCTCCTGTCTCTTCACATGAGACACTTTGTTCCAAGAGACACAATTGTTGTTTCTCATTTTGTTTTTACTCAGGACAAATGTTGCTGTGTTCAGGGTCTAAATAGTTTTAGCAAATCATTATTCAAATGTTTTATCAAAATGAGTAAAATGTCACATATGAGGACATTTGATTTACATAATTTTTTCTCAGAAACTACATAATGTAAAAAGATAATTCTTTGTATTTAGACTCATCAGGTCCAATCAGCCCAAATAAGAAAGAACAATTAATAAAGCATCTCATGCAAGAGCTCGGGTCTCAGGAGGTTAAACAGATTTAAATGTCGTCTTTTGCTATTGAAGTGTCTCATATCATTTTTAAACAGACAAGGAGCATTTATGTAAAAAAAACAAAAAAAAAAAAAATTCTAACCTGCTTTCCAGTCCAATTTTAAACTAAGAACTGTTTAGAAAATCACAAACACAACCACGAACCTTCTCCAAATGCGCTACCACTGCCCTCAGAGTAAACATAGTACTTTCCTTTTCCCATTTACTTCAAATACACCGAGTTGTCACGCATTAGTCTGAAGTTATATTGAAGCTTCAGCCCTGAGCGCAGGTGGGAGCGTTTCACCGGAGGCGGCTCACGCTCCATTTAAGCCCCTGTATGTTTTCCGGCCGTGGGATTCGTGTTGCGCAGAAAGCCCTTACACAGCGGAGGTGAACTCAACGCATTTGTAATAATTCTGTCAGAAATACGGTGAAAATGAACCAAGAAGAGTATTTATGATCCAATACTCCATCTGAGTTTATTCCCTGTACAGGACACTCTCTTATGGAACAGTAGCTTTGAGTAGAATACAACGAGGGGCCAATAAATAAGATTAAACACACACACACTCGCACTCCGACACACACTCAGACACAAATACACTGTAAAACAAGAAAATATCCAGTATTTAAATGACTTGATTTCTTAATATTAACATTACTTTGAATATTTAATACGTATTTCTATATATTTAAGACTAGTTTTAATAAATGTTTTCCCAATTTCAAGCTAAACAATCTGATCCACTTAGCTTGGTAAGTTAAAATGACTTGATTTAATACAATTTTATTCATTCAAACATTCATTAATTTGAGTAGATTGGGCGTGTGTTCTTGTTTCATGCTAAATAAGTTGTTTTTTCCTTATTACCAAGGATAAACTTTATATATAAATGGACAAAGCTAACCTGCTAGCATAGACTGTAAATACAAATGGTCGTAGCTAACCTGCTAGCATAGACTGTAAATATAAATGGACGTAGCTAACCTGCTAGCATAGACTGTAAATATAAATGGTCGTAGCTAACCTGCTAGCATAGACTGTTTATACAAATGGACATAGCTAACCTGCTAGCATAGACTGTTTATACAAATGGACATAGCTAACCTGCTAGCATAGACTGTATATATAAATGGACATAGCTAACCTGCTAGCACAGACTGTAAATATAAATGGACATAGCTAACCTGCTAGCATAGACTGTAAATATAAATGGACAGAGCTAACTTGCTAGCATAGACTGTTTATACAAATGGACATAGCTAACCTGCTAGCATAGACTGTTTATACAAATGGACATAGCTAACCTGCTAGCACAGACTGTTTATACAAATGGACATAGCTAACCTGCTAGCATAGACTGTTTATACAAATGGACATAGCTAACCTGCTAGCACAGACTGTAAATATAAATGGACATAGCTAACCTGCTAGCATCGACTGCATATATAAATGGACATAGCTAACCTGCTAGCATAGACTGTAAATATAAATGGACATGGCTAACCTGCTAGCATAGACTGTAAATATAAATGGGCATAGCTAACCTGCTAGCATAGACAGTTTATATAAATGGATGTAGCTAACCTGCTAGAATAAACTGTATATATAAATGGATGGAGCTAACCTACTAGCATCGACTGTATATATAAAATGTTCGTATTAACCCTCTACATGTTCCCGGGGTTTTTATTTCACTATTGTGTCTGTAAATCAAGATCTGAACATTAATAACAGACAAATCTGGCGCCTTCTTTCCCCGAGGTCGCTCCCGTTAGCGTTAGCAACAGGAGTGACTGATTTTTTTCCTCACTCCACTTCATAAGTTTTCTTGGATGTGATCATTAAACTGCATTAAAACTTATTTAGCTCCTCACGTTAAGTTAACTTTCTGAATTCAAGTCATTTTAAAAAGGTACAGTACGTAACTTTCCGCACGTCACCTGCACGAATCCATGAAAAAAGAAAGTTAAAACCATACTTCGGAACATTCTCCATGTTTAAGTTTTACGCCATTCTGTGGATTATTGCAAAGTTTCTCACTGCAATAAACACGACCTAGTCTAGAAAGTTACATACTGTGGCTTTACTTAATATAGATTTTCTTCTTGGTTTTACAGTGTATCCAGTCGCACACACACACACTTTAAAAACATTCACGTACATCTCTATAGCAGCAAAATAAACAACAGGACAATTTATGGCACTTTAACACAAAGCACATTACGTAAGTCCAATGGCTCCACCGTCGCCCAATCAGGTCTGTGGAAAGTAGCAAAATGGCGTCTTCGTCGTCTCAGTTTCTCAAGTCCAAGAAGATGAATAATACTGTTTACTTTTCACTGGCCTCATTCAAATTAAAATAAAAAATATATTTATGTAACCAGCTGTGGTCTGCTGTATAACACTGGTATTTCGACATATCGCAGACGCCGTTTGTTATGCTAAAACAGCTTATGCTAACTATAAAAATACAAAACACGGTCGCCTTTAACGTCTCTGTACGTCCTCTGCGTTTGACCCGTCCTTCCATCCCGGTTGGGGTCACCTGGAGTTCTAATGAGCGTAACTTTTGGGCGGGAGGGATTAGCTAACTAGCATGTTTTCAGTCGATGATTGGGAAAACGATAGCGCAGACAGAACATGCAAAAGTTCGCCACAAAGTCTGAGAATCGAACTGGAAATCCTCTTGTTCCGACTCCGCTCTCTCATGCAATTCTCCGTCTAAAACCAGTGCGTTTCGTTTTTTTTTATTTCAATATTCCCTCGCTTCCTGTAACTCGATCTGGAACACGTCTTCGTCGGGGTTCGCGCCGCACTCCAGCCCGTTGTTGGGAGGTCGCACCAAATGAAACCGACTCCAGTCTCCTTTGCACAGAATCCACGGCAGGACGTCGACTTTATAATTCAACTCCGGCGAAAACTCCGTACTTATCAAATTCGGTGACCCCGCCCCTTTCCCCCTCGTGATTAGCCTCATTTGTTCGTCGTAGCAGCAGTGTTGCGCGGCTAACGTCGTGCTGTCGTAAGAGAGCATTGAGCGGATGCAGAATCGAGCCGACGGTTTGTAGATGTCCAGGCGCTCCTTGGGGCCACTGGCGTCTCTCCATCGATACGTTTTGCGTAGTTTGGGGTCTTGGATATTGACGGCGCTGTACACGGCTTCAGACGGGTAGGAGCAGGGGCAGCTGGGTAATTCGGTGAGGACTTGGTGGAGGTATTTTTGGAGGAAGTCGTTCTTGCAGCTTAGCCACTTCTCGCAGCTGTCGACGTCTGGAAGAAAAATGCGTTGGAAAAGGTTTTACTACAAGTTTTACTCCAGAAAAATAATATTCTTCTTGCGTTTTTGTGTATTTTTATTTATTTATTATTTTTATTATTTATTTTTAATTTTTTAAAGACAGTTTTAAGCAGTTTTTCATGTTTTATATCAGTTGTCGACAGTTGCTAGAAATATAAATGTTCACGGACAAATATTTAAGTTTGAAATAAGGTTAAGAAACTTCAGTGGTGGAATGTAACGAAGTAAAAGTAGTGAAGTACTGTCATTTTTTAAGTATACAGTGGTCCCTCGTTTATCCCGGGGGGTTACGTTCTAAAAATAACCCGCAATATCGAAATCCGCGAAGTATTAGCTTTATTTTTTACATTATTCTCTGTTTTTCTCTGTAAAACCCCTCACCACACACTTTATACACTTTTCTCACACACTCTTCCTTCGTCTTCCTTCTTCTTCCTCCTTCTTCCTTTTCTTTCTTTCTTTCTTTCTTTTTCTGTCTTTTTCTTTTTCCTCTTTCTTTCTTTCTTTCTTTCTTATTCTTTCTTTTTCTCTTTCTTTCATTTTCTTTCTTTTTTCTTTCTTTCTTTCTTTCTTTCTTTCTTTGTCTTTTTCTCTTTCTTTTTCTTTCTTCTTTCTTTTTCTTTCTTTTTCTTTCTTCTCTTTATTTTTCTTTCTTTTTTCTGTTTCTTTCTTTTTCTTCTTTCTCTTTCTTTCTTTCTTTCTTTCTTCTCTTTCTTTCTTTCTCCTCACCACACACTTTATACACTTTTCTCACACAGGCGTTAACATTTTCTCACATTTCTCTCTCGTTTAAACTCTCTCAAAGTTCAAACCTTCGTAGGCGTCTTTGTCGGTGCGGAACGTTTCATCGACATTGTGGGTTTTGTCGGGGAGAAAACAAATCGCAAACGTACAGCACTTCAGAGTCACACTGAGATCCAACGTTTATGTAAATTTGTCTGAACACATTCTGTACTGGACAGGAGACACGGCACGGAGGAGACTGATGGACAATGGTCTACAGTCCAACAGCCAATCAGGACGCACGACACAATGGTCTACAGTCCAACAGCCAATCAGGACGCACGACACAATGGTCTACAGTCCAACAGCCAATCAGGACGCACGACACAATGCACACTCATACAATTTAAAAAAACATGTAAAATTTCACCAAAAAATCAGCAAACTGCGAAAGGTGAACCGCGATATAGCGAGGGACCACTATATACTTTTTACTTCAGTACATTTGAGAGCAGTATCTGTACTTTCTGCTCCACTACATTTTTGAGCAGGACTGAAAAGTAAAGAAAAACAATTGATTCACTTGTTTCTGTTGAACAAAATGCAGGTTAAATATCAAAATCACAATGTTTGACAATGTATAATACTTAAAATCTGTATGAAATACTTACTTTTTACTCTTTAAGTACATTTTTAGTTTTATTTAAGTACATTTTTTTTGCTCCAGTATCTGTACTTTTACTTCACCTCTGACTGTCCTGAAGCACGTGAGAAGTTTCTGTGCTGAAAACACATTCCTGCACAGACACGTCTCAGGGGACGAGCGCGTGGCCTCGGACAAATCAAACCCTCAAACGCAGCACTGTAAAAAACGGCCCTTGTTTTCAGTTCCTTCTCTCCTCTCTCGGTTTTATTATGTTCTCGGGCCGGTGTGTAGTGGCAGGAGAGCGATAAAAGCCGTTCAAACATGTGTCAGGCTCAGCTGGAGTTTTATCCATTCTCTAGCGGCCATCTTGGGAAGGGAAAGTTCTCAATATCAAAAACAGACAGCTGTACAAAGCCTTTTTTTCCACATAAAGGGCTCATAAAGAGTCCGCCGTGAACAATGTGTGAATATCATTTTTGCCATGTGTCAACATCACGTCAGGGAGGTACTTAGCGTCGAAGTTTCAAATGGGCCGACCCGAAGATGTGAAACAGGCCTCTACTTTGACAATGTTTAAATCCACGTGTTATTTTAATCAATATCTACCGCGCAGGTGAACTGGACCCAAATATATATATGGACAGAGCTAACCTGCTAGCATAGACTGCATATATATAAATGGACGTAGTTAACCTGCTAGCATAGACTTGATATATATATATATATATATATATATATATATATGGACATAGCCAACTTGCTAGCATAGATTTTAAATATAAATGGACATGGCTAACCTGCTAGCATAGACTGTATATATAAATGGACATAGCTAACTTGTTAGCATAGAGTGTGAATATAAATGGACATGGCTAACCTGCTAGTATTTCAAATATGACTGGTCAACAATCGAGTAACGACTGAATAGAGGGAGGATATTTACACGACTCTGGGATGATCCACAAAACGAGAGGCAGCTGCAGGGAAAACAGGGAAGTAACAAAAGAAGGAGCAGGATGGAAAACTGAGCCGGAATAAACATGAAAACAGGAAGAACTGTGGCAATATCACTACATTTACTCTTAAAGTATATTTTTAAACACATACTTCAACACTTTTACTTTAGATTTTTTTTCATGTGATACTTTTACTTGTTGTACTGCAGCGGTGGAAGGTGAAAAAGTACAATTAGTAAAGTACTGTACTTAAGTAAAGTGCAGATACCTCAAAATTCTACTTAAGTACATTTTACAGTGGATACTTTTTACTTTTACTTCACTACATTTGAGAGCAGCATCTGTACTTTCTACTGCACTACATTTTTAAACAGGACTGAAAAGTAAAAAGTACTTTTCATATGATTTTTTGAGAAACTGACGAACGATTTTGAGTTGAAGCAAAAAATAAACTCACAAAATTATTAAGAAAAATGAAGAAATTTAAAGTACATTTTTAAACAGATACTTAAACACTTTTACTTCAGTAGATCTTTTTCATTTCCAGAAGCCAAAACAAAAAACAAAAAACAAAATCTACAGCGTATAGTTGTTTAATTTACCCATAATGCATACGTACTTGTGTCCAGGGACTCGCTGCTGTTGGTCGGTTGAAGCGGCGTCGTTTCAGTCGCTGGCGTCACGGTGACTGTAACGAGAAAGAGACTCTGAGATTATGACTTCAAGGCTTTAACAAAAAATAAAACATTCAAATAAAAACAATCGGGATAAAGATTTGCTTCTGTTCATGGACAAACTTAAAACTTCCTCACTGCAAAAACTGAGGAAGGAGAAGCGGGTTTCAAATCGAATGAGTTTTGAGCTTTCCAAACACTGAGGTATGGACAAAAAAAAACAAATAAATAAATAAAGACGCCACCGGGATTTAACGAAGCAAATATGTCGTCTCCTCCTGCAGTCGGTCCGGTCGAGGTTCAGCAGATTGAGGTCAGCTGACACCGGAATATACGGAATGATCAGGTTATTCCTTCAGTGGATTTTTGGGCAGATTCCGAGATGAAAATGTCAAGATTCAACGGGATTAAATTGTGAAAGAGTGAATCAGGAGCGTGAGCACAGAGAGACAGACAGAGAGAGAGAGGCGAGGGAGAAAAAAAGAGAAACAGAGAGAGATAGGAGGAGACAGAGAGAGAGGGAGACAGAGGCAGAGAGGGAGAGCTGCACAGAGACGGAGAGGGAGGGAGAGAAACAGAAGCAGAGAGTGAGAGGGAGAGAAAGAGGGAGGGAAGGAGTGGGAAATGGAAGTGGAGAGGGGGGAAAGAGAGACATGGAGAGTGAGAGAGAGAAAGCAGAGGGAGAGAGAGGGAGAAACAGAGATGGAGGGAGGGAGAGAGAGAAATAGAAGCAGAGAGTGAGAGGGAGAGAAAGAGGGAGGGAAGGAGCGGGAAATGGAAGTGGAGAGGGGGGAAAGAGAGACATGGAGAGTGAGAGAGAGAAAGCAGAGAGAGAGAGAGGGAGACAGAGGCAGAGAGAGAGACCTGCACAGAGACAGAGAGGGAGGAAGACAGAGAAATAGAAGCAGAGAGGGAGAGGGGGAGAAAGAGGGAGGGAAGGAGCGGGAAATGGAAGCGGAGAGGGGGGAAAGAGAGACATGGAGAGTGAGAGAGAGAAAGCAGAGAGAGAAACAGAGACATCATTTTCACACATGGATCGTCCACAGAGTCCAGACCTTGACCCCAGTGAGAATCTTTGTGCTGAAGCTTTGAGCAGCGTCAGACTCGACCATCATCAATGAAACAGGAGAAACATTAAAGCAACAACTGGATGGAAATAAATCTGACGTTGGAGAAGAGAAATCGAAACAACGACACAGAGAATGAACTTTTTTTTGGCCAGGCAGTGTATGTTTATCAGATACACAAAGAGCTGTTTTAGAAAATAACCAAAGGGGAAGAAGAGGTTTGCTCGTTTGCTCAAGTACAACAAAAATTTACTATAACAAACTGTTGATTTTGGAGTCCTTCTGTGTGCAGTTTTTTCCATGTACATTTGTCACTCGCTATATTGCGGTTCGTCTTTCGCGGTCTCACTGTTTTGTAGATTTTTTTTGTGCTGTTTTTCATGCTTTTTTCACAGTGTGTGATCGTGCATTGTGTCGTGCGTCCTGATTGGCTGTTGGACTGTCGACCATTGTCCATCAGTCTCCTCGTGCTGTGTCAGACAAATTTGCATAAACGTTGGATCGCGGTGTGACTCTGAAGTGCTGTACGTTTGCAATTTGTTTTCTCCCCAACAAAACCCACAATGTCGACGAAACATTCTGCACCGACAAAGACGCCTACGAAGGTTTGAACTTTGAGAGAGTTTAAACGAGAGAGAAATGTGAGAAAATGTTAACGCCTGTGTGAGAAAAGTGTATAAAGTGTGTGGTGAGGGGTTTTACAGACAAAAACATAGAGAATAACTGTAAAAAATAAAGCTGATACTTCACAGATTTCATCTATTATCGGTTATTTTTTAGAACATAATGAGGGACCACTGTATTTGAGCAAAAGTACTGAAGTAAGTTGTTTGCATTACTGTGATGGAAAAAAAATAAAAAACTCCACTCTGGTCTTTGAAAGTTGTGCTTATAAACTCATCATGGTGAATAATTAAGATGGAATTTAAACATGTGTTTTTTTAAACAGTCTGGAAACCACAGACTGTTTAAAATGAACTTGTTTCTGTTCATGTTTTTAAAACAGTAAAACTCTGACCTGCACAGCTCCTCAGCTCACAGGTCCTGGACTCTGTGGCCACACAGGCGTAACCACATGACCTCGTCCTCTTCTGAGAGCCCTGTCCACAGCTCACACTGCAGGGAGCCCACTCACTCCACTCCTCATACTCTGAAACACATTTAGACCTGGTTTAGTCCTGGCTTAGTCCTGGCTTAGTTCTGGTTTAGTCCCGGTTTAGTCCCGGTTTAGTCTCGGTTCAGTCTCGGTTCAGTCCCGGTTCAGTCCCGGCTTAGTCCCGGTTCAGTCCCAGTTCAGTCCCGGCTCAGTCCTGGTTTGGTCCTGGTTTAGTCTCGGTTCAGTCCCGGTTCAGTCCTGGTTCAGTCCTGGGGCCACAGCTCACAGGGAGGTGGGGGCCACATATATAAGACACTTTGAAGTGAGAGCAGTGGATTCCTGTCACAGCTGGTGAAGCAGTGATGTAATAAAAGAGCAAACCAGACCAGGCCAGAGCCACTCCAGACCAGACTAGACCAGAGCAGACCAGACTAGACCAGAGCAGACCAGAGTAGACCAAAGTAGACTAGAGCAGACTAGACCAGAGCAGACCAGAGCAGACCAGAGTAGACTAGAGCAGACTAGACTAGACCAGGCCAAAGCCACTCCAGACCAGACTAAACCAGAGCAGACCAGAGCGGGGTCGCACCAGACCAGACCGGAGCAGACCAGACCAGAGCAGAGCAGAGCCACACTAGACTAAACCAGAGCCATCCAGACCAGAGCCACTCCAGACTCGACCAGACTAGACCCAGACCCGACTCGCACCAGACCAGAGCCACTCCGGACTCCAGACTAGACCAGACCAGACCCGCATCAGACCAGACCAGAGAAGAGCAATACTAGACCAGATCAGAGCAGCACCAGACCAGACTAGACCAAACCAGAGAAGAGACGGTTTTGAACATGTATATTATGTGGAAACATTTGAGACACTGAATCATTTAGTCATTTTCACATGTTATAAATTGACCAATTAGTCTGGTTCACTTTTCTAGAAGATACTTAGATTATTCTTGTATGTAATAGTGGGGATTGGCTAAAGGATACACATACATATTAGCAAAATGGTGCTAAGAGAAAGAAGTACTTGGTTTAGTCCTGTTCCTGAGTAAAACACGAGGATATAGTGTCGGACTGAAACAGAACAAGCAACTACAGCAGCTCCAAACAGTCGGGTACAGAACATATATGTAAACTTTAAACTGCAGCAGAGGAGAGAGACTGTGGAGACGAGGCCTGAGAGGGGCTGAAGGAGGAGGTGAGGCGAAAGGAGAGGAGGAGAGGGGTGAAATAAGAGGAGAGGAGGAGAGGAGGGGGGAGCCAGCGGGTGAGAAAGGCCTCCTGCAGTGAGAGTGATGACGGCTGGACACAAGACTCAGAGTTTCACTGAGCTCAGACACAAACCTGCAGAACTGAGCCAAGGTTTAATCAGCACACACAGACACACACAGACACACACACAGAGACACACACAGACACACACAGACACACACAGACACACACAGACACACACAGACACACACAGAGACACACAGAGACACACACAGACACACACAGACACACACAGACGCACACAGACGCACACAGACACACACAGACACACACACAGGCGCACACAGACGCACACAGACACACACAGACGCACACAGACGCACACAGACACACACAGACACACACAGACGCACACAGACACACACAGACGCACACAGACGCACACAGACGCACACAGACGCACACAGACGCACACAGACGCACACAGACGCACACAGACGCACACAGACGCACACAGACGCACACAGACACACACAGACACACACAGACGCACACACAGACGCACCCCGACACACACAGACGCACACAGAAGCACACAGACGCACACAGACACACACACCCCCACACAGACACACACATGCACACACAGACACACACACACGCAGACACACACAGACACACACAGGCACACACACAGACACACCGGTTTACATATAGTCACATTATGCAGTGGAGTTAGTTTTTTCAGCAGACGTACATTTAAAGTCCAGATATCTTGACCTTTGACCTTAAACTACTTATTTTTTAGCTGTGAATGAGCCGTTTTTGAGCGTCTGACCTAAAGTTCTTTTTTTCTTTCTCATTTGTTAGTGTGATTATATTATTTTATCACTTTGAAACTTGATTTTCGTCAGAGCCATCTCTTCTTAAAGTATGACACGAGTGAACGAAACCCACATAGTTTTTGTGTAAAGTCATAATTACAGTAAAGATCCAGAAGCAGCTGGTCTCAGGGACGTGAGCGAGACACGACGCAGCCCGACACGTCTTCAAAACGGATAAAATATTAAGCCAGATCACTGCTTTTTAAAGTTGCGCTACGTAACGTTTCTGAGGGAAAGTCCACCATTTGCTTTGTTTCCATGGAGATATATCACTGCCTAGAAAAGTCTGGCCTCAGGTGTGTGTCTATAACAACTGAGACAAGTAAATGACCCCCCCCACACGGCACTAAACTGGTTCAAGTCCAGTCTAGAAAACAGGGAGTACTTTGTTAAAATTGGAAAAATGTGTCTCAAAATAAATGTCCCTGACCTGTGGGGTGCCCCAGGGGTCAATCCTAGGACCCCTGTTGTTCAGTGTCTACATGCTGCCAGTTAATACGCAGCAATAATGTGTCCTACCACAACTCTGCAGACGACACTCAGATCTATGTCTCACTGCAGCAGGTGAATATGGACCAGTGGATTCACTCACTGCATCAACAGATCAGTGTGTGGAGGAAAAACAACTTTCTCCAGATAAACTCAGAGAAGACTCAAGTCAGAGTCTTTGACCCACAGAAACAGAGAAAGTGTCAGCGTCACCTCCAGTCTCTCTCTCTAAAACCTTCAAATCAGGCGAGAAATCTAGAGGTAATAATGGACTCAGACTTGAACTTTAACAGCCACATCAAATCAGTAACGGCTGCAGCTTTTTACCACCTAAAAACATGTCAAAATTCAAAGGGAAACTGTCAAAATCAGACTTAGAGAGACTTATCCTGCGTTTGTGTCCAGGAGGTTAGACGACTGTAACGTCCTGCTCACTGGACTCTCCAAACGAGCCTTAAGACAGAACAGAACATCCAGAACATCCAGAACATCCAGAACACTGCTGCTCGGGTCAGGACTAGAACCAGGAAGTACTTCACACATGTGTCCTGTGGCTCAGGTCTCTGGCTCCTGTGGCTCAGAGACTTTAAAGCAGCTCAGTGTGAACAAGTCTCTCCATGGACCAGCACCAAAGAACATCTCCCACATGAGCCACATGAACCATCTCACACGAGGAGGACTAAACCAGGACTAAACCAGGACTAAACCAGGACTAAACCAGGACCAAAACAGGACTAAACCTAACTAAAGATGTGAGACAGGCCTCGACTTTGACAATGTTTAAATCCAGACTCCACATGGTTCTGTTTATCTGTGCATGTGACTGAAAGGGTTTTATCCTGCACTTTTCCGTTTTAATGTTAATTTTATGATGATTATTTGTGATTATTGGTTTTGATTTGTGTGATTTTATTGTCTTTCTTATTCTGTAAACTTGCCTTACCCCACACACACACACACACACACACACACACACACACACACACGTATAAAACAGGAAGAATAGGCTAAAAACTTGTCAAAACTCCAAAAAACATAATTAAGAACGTGTGTGTTGTATCTGCAGTAATTAATATATAACCAAACAATTTCCTGCCCAGATGAATCCACAGGAAAGACGAGGAGGTCGCACCAACATAAACAGACAGACTGGTTGGGAGCCAGAGGGAGCGTCTCTGCTCCTTTGACCTGGTCCTGGTCATAAACTCGGAGGGTCATTTAAGGAGGCCTTTTGTGAGCGAGACAGAGTTCTGCTAAGCTCTCCAAATATCCTGTGTGGTCTTAAACTGATCCGGATACACACACTTCCTCCACAGCTTTCAATAACACCGGAACGTTATAAAAGAGGAGTGGTTCTCAAGGCCTGGTTTTAGGTCTGGGTTTGGACCCGGTTTAGACTTGGATTAGATCTGGTTCAGTCCTGGTTTAGTCTGGATTTTAACTGGTTAGACCCGATGAATATGTTTTCTATTTAATTAAACACGTTTTAGTCCTGGTTTGGACCTGGTTTGGACCTCGTTTAGTCCTGGTTTAGTCCTGGTTTAGTCCTGGTTTAGTCCTGGTTTAGTCCTGGTTTAGTCCTGGTTTAGTCCTGGTTTAGTCCTGGTTTAGTCCTGGTTTAGTCCTGGTTCAGACTTGGTTCAGACTTGGTTTGGATCTGGTTTAGCTCTAGTTTCGACATTGTTGAGTTAAACATGGTCTAATCCATTATATTAACTAGTCCTGGTTTAGTCCTGGTTTAGTCCCGGTTTAGTCCCGGTTTGGTCCCGGTTTGGTCCCGGTTTAGTCCTGGTTTAGTCCTGGTCAAGTCAGACTCGATAAATATGCTTCACATCTGTTTTCTGTTTAGTTAGACCTGGTTTAGTCCTTGTTCAGACTTGGTTTACATCTGGTTTAGACATAGTTTGAGTTAAACTTGGTCTAATCCATTAGAGTAGTCCTGGTTTAGTCCTGGTTTAGCCCCGGTTTATCCCCGGTCAAGTCAAACTTGCTAAATATGCTTTACATCTGTTTTCTATGTAGTTAGTCCTGGTTTGGACCCGGCTTAGTCCCAGCTTAGTCTTGGCTTAGTCCCGGCTTAGTCCTGGCTTGGTCCCGGTTCAGACCTGGTTCAGACCTGGTTCAGTCCTGGTTCAGACCTGGTTCAGTCCTGGTTCAGACCTGGTTCAGTCCCGGTTCAGTCCCGGTTCAGTCCCGGTTCAGTCCTGGTTCAGACCTGGTTCAGACCTGGTTCAGTCCTGGTTCAGACCCGGTTCAGACCTGGTTCAGTCCCGGTTCAGACCTGGTTCAGTCCCGGTTTAAACCTTGTTCAGACCTGGTTTAGACGTCGCTTTATACCTAAACTAAACATAAGTCCAGTTCGACCTCATTTAGTCATGTTTCGGTCACATTTTGTATTTAAAACCCAAATATATTTTTTTAAGGCGGTCCAAACTTGTGTGTGAAAGTGCAAGTGGAGCGAACATGATATTATGCAATTACCCTGGACTTCCTTATGTCCTCAAATAGCTGGAGAAATCATGTAACAAATGTGGTATGAGGTGGTACTGGCTGTGTGAGGTGAACGGAGCCGAGAGGAAAAACAAAACAAATCTGCCAAAGGTGTTAATGACAAGCAACACATGCGCTGGTCCGAACCAACGTGGACCGGGCCAAACTCTGATCTCATAAACCCTCGCTAATTTATGTGAATGCGAAAGGTTCAGAAAAGTTCAAACCTGAAATGGAAAGAGTGACAACATAACGTAAACTAACGAGACCCCGTGAAAATGGGGCTAAAGTTTAAAGTGCAGGTCGGTGCGATAAGACCAGAGACCGACTCCAACCGCGAGTATCATAGCAACCAAAGAGCCAATCCGGAGCCACCACTGGTTTAGCAGGGAGCTGTCAATCAAAACTGTTGCTAATGCTAACGGGAGCGACCTCAAATGTTTATATCTCGAGTTCTGGGCACAATAGTGAAATAAAAACCCCAGGATCACGTAGAGCGGATTAATACGAACATTTAAGACCCAGATCGTGGAGCCGGAAGTGCAGCAATGCTCGCTTCCTAGCTGGAACACGGCGGCTAGCAGGTTAGCTATGTCCATTTATATAACCGGTTTATGGTTTATGGTCCTTATACAGTCGTCCCTCACTATATCACGGTTCAACTTTCGCGGCCTCGCTGTTTCGCGGATTTTTTTAGTGGAATTTTACATGTTTTTTTTACAGCGTCTGATCATCCATTGTGTCGTGCGTCCTGATTGGCTGTTGGACTGTAGACCATTGTGTCGTGCGTCCTGATTGGCTGTTGGACTCTAGACCATTGTGTCGTGCGTCCTGATTGGCTGTTGGACTGTAGACCATTGTCCATCAGTCTCCTCCGTGCCGTGTCTCCTGTCCAGTACAGAATGTGTTCAGACAAATTTACATAAACGTCGGATCGCAGTGTGACTCTGAAGTGCTGTACGTTTTGCAATTTGTTTTCCCCCCGACAAAACCCACAACGTCGATGAAACGTTCTGCACCGACAAAGACGCCTACGAAGGTTTGAACTTTGAGAGAGTTTAAACGAGAGAGAAATGTGAGAAAATGTTAACGCCTGTGTGAGAAAAGTGTATAAAGTGTGTGGTGAGGGAAAAGAAAAAAAGAAAGAGAAAAAAGAAAGAGAAAGAAAAAAGAAAGAAAGAGAAAAAAGAAAGAAAAAGAGAGAAAAAAATTAAAGAGAAAAAAGAAAGAAAAAGAAAGAAAGAGAAAAAAGAAAGAGGAAAAAGAAAGAAAAAGAGAATAAAGAAAAAAGAGAAAAAAGAAAGAAAGAGAAAAAGAAAGAAAAAGAAAAAAGAAAGAAAGAGAAAAAGAAAGACAGAGAAAAAAAGAAAAAATGAAAGAGAAAAAAGAAAGAAAAAGAAAGAAAAAGAAAAAAGAAAGAAAGAAAGAGAGAGAAAAAAGAAAGAGAAAAAGAAAGGAAAAAGAAAGAGGAAAAAGAAAGAAAAAGAAAAAAGAAAAAAAAGAGAAAAAAGAAAGAAAGAAAGAGAAAAAGAAAAAAGAAAGAAAAAGAAAGAGAAAAAAGAAAGAAAAGAAAAAAGAGAAAAACAGAAAGAAAGAAAATGAAAGAAAGAGAAAAAGAAAGAAAGAAAAAGGAAGACGATGGAAGAGTGTGTGAGAAAAGTGTATAAAGTGTGTGGTGAGACAAAAAAGAGAATTGTAAAAAATAAATCTGATACTTCGCGGATTACGCCGATTGCAAACGTAATTTCCGCGACAAAGGAGGGACCAGTGTATCGTAGTGATTTGGGAGGAAATAAGCAAAGAACGAATATTTTTTCTTTAAAATTATACTTTAACTTCAAATTATACGTCATTTTACAGCCTGACAGTTGCTCTTTAAGTAGTAGTAGTGATAGTTTTTATATTTTAATCCCTGGACCACCAATTTTTAGCGACTCTACCACCTCCGTCTAATCCCAAACTAAACCGGGATCAATCCAGGACTAAACCAGGTCTAAACTAGCGCTAAAGCCGGACTAAAAGTGGACTTAACCCACAAACAGAACCGATCTAATAACTTGTGAAAGGATGATTTAAGACGTTGGAGTTGGGCCCCGTTGTTCACAGCTGAAACGTACACGGCTCTCAAAAGTGTTTTCTTTGTATCGGGCTTCAGCTCTGAGTCTACGTTGGCTTAGCTCGGCATTTGCGGAAAATATAGTGCAATAAAGATCAGATTAACTGCTTTACTTTCACGTGGTTAATCTGTAAAATGGATATAAGTCGTGGTTTCCTGGGGTCTCGCCTGCGCCAACACCAAACTTTTGAGAGGAACTTTGACGTGACGAGTTTGAAAATCCAAACAAAATGGCGGCGCGGTGTTGATATCGATGTTGTTCTGAGGTTATATTTGGTTTGTGCTAATTTGTGTAACGTTAAGACCCATTAAACCCCGAGAACTGGAGTCTCTGGAGGGTTTTCGGAGAGTTAAGTGAATGTGTTTGTCTGTTCTCCAGTTGGACATGTTTCAGTAATGGTCCTGGGAACTGAAGGGGTCGTTTTATATCACGGTGTGTGGTTAAGATCTGGTTTAGTCCCGGTTTAGTTCTTATTTAGACCTGGTTTAGTCCTAGTATAGACCTACCACGTTCTAGTTTAGTTTTTGTCTAATCTCAAGGTTCAGTCCTGCTTAGTCTTGGTTTAAGTACAGACGTATTGGTGGTTTAGACCTGGTTTAGACCTGGTTTAGACCTGGTTTAGACCTGGTTTAGACCTGGTTTAGACCTGGTTTAGACCTGGTTTAGACCTGGTTCAGTGCTGTTTTAATCCTTTTTAGTCCTGGTTTTAGTCCTGGTTCAGTCCTGGTTTTAGTCCTGGTTTTAGTCCTGGTTTTAGTCCTGGTTTCAGTCCTGGTTTCAGTCCTGGTTTCAGTCCTGGTTTCAGTCCTGGTTTCAGTCCTTGGTTTTAGTCCTGGTTTAGTCCTGGTTCAGTCCTGGTTCAGTCCTGGTTCAGTCCTGGTTCAGTCCTGGTTTTAGTCCTGGTTCAGTCCTGGTTCAGTCCTGGTTCAGTCCTGGTTCAGTCCTGGTTCAGTCCTGGTTTAGTCCTGGTTTAGTCCTGGTTTAGTCCTGGTTCAGTCCAGTTCCAGTCCTGGTTCAGCTCGTGGTTAATCCCTGGAGTCAGTGGCTGTTTTCAGTGAGTCCGTGTGTGTTTTCGTCTGTTCACAGTCGGACATGTTTGGGTTCAGGTCTTTGGAAGTGGAGGGCCCTTCATAAATCATGTCAGGTTTGTTTATGTGTAAAAGTGCGTGTGAACATGGGAGCGTGTCAGCAGGGGGCAGCACACTCATCACATCCAAAGTACACAGACGACAGAAGAAAAACATCGACCCATTTACATCCATGTTTCAGAACACGAGCGAAGAGAAAGTCCAAACGTCTGACCTCAGCTCCAGACTCCACATCATACGACTGTTTCTAAACAGAGGCCAACACATGTCTAAAGACTCAGGACGCCAGGACTAAAGCCGGACTAAACCCGGACTAAACCCGGACTAAACCCGGACTAAACCCGGACTAAACCCGGACTAAACCGGGACTAAACCGGGACTAAACCGGGACTAAACCCAGACTAAACCGGGACTAAACCAAGGACTAAACCCGGATTAAACCAGGACTAAACCAGGACTAAACCAGGGCTAAACCAGGACTAAACCGGGACTAAACCCAGACTAAACCGGGACTAAACCGGGACTAAACCGGGACTAAACCGGGACTAAACCAAGGACTAAACCAAGGACTAAACCCGGACTAAACCGGGACTAAACCGGGACTAAACCCGGACTGAAGCGGGACCGAAGCGGGACCAAACTAGGACTAAGCCAGGACTAAACTGGGAGTAAAACCAGGACTAAATTAGGACTAAAACTAGGACTGAAACCAGGACTAAATTAAGACTAAACCAGGACTTAACCAGGACTAAACTATGACTAAACCAGGGATAAAAGCAGGCCTAAAACCAGGACTAAACCAGGACTAAATGAGGTCTAAACCAGGACTAAACTGCAACCTAACCAGGACTGAACCAGGACTAAACCAGGACTAAACCAACACTGAATAAGGACCAAACCAGGACTAAAACCAGGACTAAAACCAGGACTAAAACCAAGGACTAAACCAGTACTATAAACTAAGACTAAACCGGGACTAAAACCAGGTCTGAAACCAGGACTAAACCAGGACTAAACCAAGGACTAAACCAGGATTAAAACTGGACTAAACCAGTACTAAACTAAGACCAAACCAGGACTAAAACCAGGACTAAACCAGGACTAAACCAGGACTAAACGTGCTTTTCAAATGTCATTAGCCAATACTAAATCCATTTCTCACCATAGTTCTCTCTCCACTCTTTGTTCCAGTTGCTGCCCCAGTCTCCTCCGATTCCACTCAGCGCTGGCTCTTCGGGGTCAAAGGTCAGGTCCTGCTCCTCCGCACTGTCCCACCCGTCCAGCCTGTTGTCGTGGCGATCGGGGTACTCCCAAAACAGGGGCCAGAACAGTTTCTTGTGACTATTGGCCCATTCGGACGAAGAGACGGACCAGTCGTTTCTTTGAGATTCTTTGGCTAAATCCATCTCCACCTCCGTCTGCGGCTGCGTGTCGTCCACCACCTCGATCGTGACCTGAGGGACACGAGACGGAGACAGACATGACACTTTACAGCTGGGGGAGAAGCTAACTGAGGGCACTGCTCTGTCTGAAGCTCTGTTACTCAAGTTAGACGATAATGAGCTTCATTTTAACTCAATCTGACCAGAACTACAACACGTGACATTTGCCCCCTAAAATCTTCAGCTCTAGAGGTAAAAATGGACTAAGACTAGAACTTTAACAGACACATCAAAGAGAGAGGGAGAGAGAGAGAAGAGAGGGAGGAGAGTGTGGCAGGAGAGGAGAGACAGAGAGAGAGGGAGGAGAGTGTGGCAGGAGAGGAGAGAAAGACAGAGAGAGGGAGGAGAGAGAGGGTAAAATGAGAGGAGAGACAGAGAGAGAGAGGGAGGAGAGCGTGGCAGAGGAGATAAAGGCAGGAGAGGGAGAGAGAGGGTAAAATGAGAGGAGAGACAGAGAGATAGAGAAAGAGAGGAGAGGGTGGAAAGAGAGAGAGAGGAGAGGGTGGAAAGAGAGAGAGGAGAGGGTGGATAGAGAGGAGAGACAGAGAGAGGGGGAGGAGAGAGGGAGGTGAGGGTGGAAAGAGAGGGGAGAGAGACAAAGAGAGGGGGGTGAGGGTGGAAAGAGAGGAGAGACAGAGAGAGGGGAAGGAGAGAGGGAGGTAAGGGTGGAAAGAGAGGAGAGAGAGACAGAGAGAGGGAGAGAGAGGGTAAAAGGAGAGGAGAGACAGAGAGAGAGAGAGAGGAGACGGTGGAAAGAGAGGAGAGACAGAGAGAGGGGGAGGAGAGAGGGAGGTGAGGGTGGAAAGAGAGGAGAGAGAGAGACAGAGAGAGGGGGAGGAGAGAGGGAGGTGAGGGTGGAAAGAGAGGAGAGAGAGAGACAGAGAGAGGGGGAGGAGAGAGGGAGGTGAGGGTGGAAAGAGAGGAGAGAAAGGGAGAGAGAGAGGAGAGGGTGGAAAGAGAGGGGAGAGAGACAGAGAGAGAGAGAGAAGGAGGAGAGGGGGAAAAGAGAGAAGAGAGGGAGAGGGAGAGAGAGAGGAGAGGGAGGAGAGAGGGGGAGCAAAGAGGGAGGTGAGGGTGGAAAGAGAGGAGAGAGAGGGAGAGAGAGAGGAGAGGGTGGAAAGAGAGAAGAAAGAGGAGAGAGAGGAGAGGGAGACAAAAACAGAGAGAGGATGAGAAAGAGAGAGAGAGAGTATGACTTATACCCTGGCGTGACTTATACTTCATAAAACACAGTACTTTGGCCTCAGGAGCTGCTTTTAAAACATCTTCACTGGGGGAGGCACATTTCACTCAAACACAATCAGGTACAGAGGCTTTAATCTAAACACAAAAACAAACTTATGTTATTTTTACGTTTGTTTTATCGACTTTACAGTGTTGTTTATTTAAAATTCAAGATCAAATTCAGAAACTAAGTCTATGAATGAAAGTGACTGTGTGTTTGAGGACAGAGGCTGAGGGCCCGGGTACAAAATACGGCGGTGTGGTCTATGGGCAGGTCGCAGGTGCTGCCCCCTGTCTGCCTGGAGGACAGTTTACATTTACAGTGGATTATATGAACTACCACGTGATGTTTAGTTACATTTGGTTCGATAAATCGTTGATAATATGACAAAATGTGAATTCAAATGTGCGATCAAATCATGTAACGTTTCTTTTCTTCTGCTTGTTTCCAGGAGATTTTATTTTCCTGGGATGTTCCGTGGTATGGCATTAAACTTAAAAGGTCCTACATCTCGCAAAATGGACTCTTGTAGCTTTAAGTCGTGTTTTAATATTTTTACGTCCTCAAAAACAGACCTGGACTAACACCATTATTAGTCTAACATCTCCAAATGCTCTGTTCCACCTCGTGATGTCATGAAGTGGGAGGTTTCAAGTTACCGTTTGTCTATAATGTGTTTTGTGAATGTAATAACAGAGAGAAAGAGAGAGAAGAGGAAAGAGAGGGCAAGAAAGAGACAGAGAGGGTGGAAATAGAGAAGAGAGACAGTAACAGAGAAAGAGAGAAAGAGAGGGAGAGAGAGAAAAATGGAAGAGGGTGGAAAGAGCCAAGAGAGAGAGAGAGAGAAATAGACAGAGAAAGAGAGAGGGAAAGAAAGAGAGAGGGGGTGGAAAGAGAGAGGGAGGGAGGAGGCAGAAAGACGAGAGAGAGAGAGACAGGGAGGAGAGAGTGGAAAGAGGGGAGAGGAAAGAGAGGAGAGGAAAGAGAGAAGGAGAAAGAGACAGGGAGAGGGTGGAAAGAGCAGAGACAGAGAGACAGAGAAAGAGAGAGGGAAATAGAGAGAGAGGGGGTGAAAGAGAGAGAGGGAGGAGGCAGAAAGATGAGAGAGAGGGAGAGAGAGAGACAGGGAGGAGAGAGTGGAAAGAGAAGAGAGGAAAGAGAGAGAAGGAGAAAGAGACAGGGAGAGGGAGAGAGATAGAGAGGAAAGGGTGGAAAGAGGAGGAGAGAGACAGAAACAGAGAGAGAGAAAGAGAGGGAGTGGAAAGAGGCGAGCGAGAATGAGAGGAGACAGAAAGAGTGGAGAGAGAGGAAAGAGGAGGCGAGAGAGACAGGAGAATGAAAGAGAAAGAGAGAGAAAGAGGGAGAGGGAAAGAGACAAAGACACAGAAAGGGTGGAAAGAGATCGAGAGCGAGGGAGGAGACGGAAAGAGAAGAGAGAGAGGAGAGAGAGAGAGGGTAGAAAGAAAGGAGAGAGACAGAGAGAAAGAGGGAGGAGAGGGTAGAAAGAAAGAGAGGGAGGAGAGCAGAAAGAGAGGAGGAGAGACAGCGAGGGAGGGAAGAGAGAGTGAGAAGAAATAAAACGTGTAATTCAAACTTATCTTAAAGTTCTTCCTGTGAATGGGCTTGCCTCTCCATAGACCTCATATATGATTAAAGTGATACTTAGTTTAACCTGCGAGTCAAAGCAAAGGCATCTCCATGGAGACAAGCAGTTGGCAAACCCTTCACCGGGAAAGCTACATAGTGCACCTTTACTTTTAATGTACTGTAAAGTTTCATAAGACTAATATGTGACAGTCCCACTGGAGTCTCACCTGGATGTTGGGGTTCTGGGAGCTCATGTCTGCGTTGGCGAGCTCGGGGAAGTTCCTTATGTCCAGGATGAAGGGAGCGGGGTCCTCGAGGGGCTCGGGCTGAGGCAACACCCCGGGGTGACGCGGGTGAGGCCAACGCTGACGGGACAGAGGGGAGGCGGGGGAGGACGGGGAGGAGGGGAGGGTCTGCAGCAGGTTCTCCTCCACCAGCTCCTGTAGACTCTGAGGACGAGAAACGAAGCACAGGTTAACCCTTTAAGGACTGAGCACACTATGGGCCAGTATAGGTCACCTAGACTTTTATATTTTTGTTAGCCATAAAAATCATATTAAAGGAAGTATCAGAATTTACTGCATTTTTTTACACATCTACTTCTATTTTACACTTTCATCCATATTTTTTCTTTTACACATCAAATAAATGACTGGGAAAATCCCCGCAGCGCCGCGCTCTCATTCCTCACCTTCGCGGAGCTAAAGAGGCAGATTACCGTAACTGACGGAAAAATATTTAAATAGCCCCGTGTCTCCGCTTTGAGACGCTGTTTGAATTTACTTGAGAGCACGACTGGTTGCGGAGTTACGCTGCTGGAAAATCCGCTACGCTATAGGGTTAAACACAAACACGGGGCTATGCTAGCAGGTTAGCCATGTCCATTTATGTATACAGTCTATGCTAGCAGGTTAGCTATGTTCATTTATATATACGGTCTATGCTAGCAGGTTAGCTATGTTCATTTGTATAGACAGTCTATGCTAGCAGTTGCTAGTTCAGC
>NC_047147.1:25542368-25597368 GCF_009829125.3 Periophthalmus magnuspinnatus | reverse complement strand
ACAAAAACATCATTCAGTGTTACAGCGAGAGAAGAGGAGAGAAGAGGAGAAGAGAGGAGGAGGAGAGAAGAGGAGAGAGGAGGAGGAGAGAGGAGGAGAGGAGAGAGGAGGAGAGGAGGAGAGAAGAGTCCTATAGAATTACACACAAAAACATCATTCAGTGTTACAGCGAGAGAAGAGGAGGAGAGGAGGAGAGGAGAGAAGAGGAGAGAGGAGGAGGAGAGAGGAGGAGGAGAGGAGAGGAGGAGAGGAGGAGAGGAGAGAAGAGGAGGAGAGAAGAGGAGAGGAGGAGAGAAGAGGAGAGGAGGAGAGAAGAGGAGGAGAGGAGAGAAGAGGAGGAGAGAAGAGGAGGAGAGGAGAGGAGGAGAGGAAGAGGAGGAGAGGAGAGGAGGAGAGGATGAGAGAGAAGAGGAGAAGGGAGAGAAGAGGAGGAGAGAGGAGAGGAGGAGAGAGAACAGGAGAAGAGAGAGAAGAGGCGAAGGGAGAGGAGAGGAGAGAGAGAAGAGGGGGAGAGAGAGAAGAGGAGCGTAAGAGAGGACGAAGAGTAGAGAGGAGGGGGAAGGAAAGGAGTCAAGGAGAAGGGAGGGGACGGGTGCAGGAGCAGTGGAAGAGATGAGAGAGAGAAGAGAGAGGAAGAGTGGAGGGGAGAGGAGGGGTGGAGGAGAGAAGAGCGGGGAGGAGGAGAGAAGGAGGAGACTGGGGAGAGGAAGGAAGAGAAAGAGAAGAGAGGCGTGAGAAAAAGGAGCGAGGTGTAGGAGAAAGGAAGAGAGGGGAGGAGGGTGAGAGAGATGAGGAGGAGAAGAGCAGTGGTGGTATGAGTGGAGGAGAAGGAGGAGTGGGGGAGGATTGGAAGAGGAGTGGAGGTGAGGGAGACGAGAGGAGGTGGGAGGGAGGAGGAGAAGCGGAACGCAGAAGAGGAGAGAGAAGGATGAAGAGATGAGAGGAGGAGAGAGAGGCTGGACCGTTTAAATAAATCAGGAGACACAGAGAGGACATGTTGTTCTGCTGCTGCACCGGGTTTAAGGCTTTTTTTGGGGCGAATTGATATGAATATTTTACACACGTCATAATCTCAGCTGGGGGGCGGAGTCTGTGGAACTTACGACGCACAAACGTTGAACTTTCTCATCATTCGTTCGGGATCAGCGCCACAAAGTTGTCGTATTAATCTCACGGACTTTTGTTGCAGCTAGTTCAATAAAAAAAAAAAAAAGGAAAAATGTACCTTTGCTTAGTCATGTGCTTAGGGCGAGTAATTACAGAGATGTGAACCATAAACCAAAAGGATGGGAGGGCATCTGACACACAGGGACGCAGGAGGACGGGAGGGCATCTGACACAGGGACGCAGGAGGACGGGAGGGCATCTGACACACAGTTTTATCTCTGCAGTCCTGTTCATGAGTCTGCAGTTGGCGAGGTGAATCAGCAGAAATGTGTTGTGTGCGCCTTTGAAACGACCCTCACTGCGGAGAGAGAGAGAGAGAGGGAGGGAGGGAGGAAGGGAGGGAGAGGGGGAGAGAGAAAGAAAAAAAGGAATGGAGGTGAAAGAGAAAAGAGGGGGGAGAGAGAAGAGAGAAAGGAAAAGATGGGAGAGAGACTTTCACCGAGACATTTATTGCATGATCGGAAAAGAGGGGAGGGATGGAGAGATGAGTGAGAGGGAGGGAGGAAAGGAAGAGGAAGGGCAGAGGAAGGAGAGAGGGGGTGGTAGACAGAGAGAGAGAGAGAGAGAGAGGGGTGGGGGGTAGATGGAGAGAGGGATAGACAGATGGGGGATAGTGAGAGGGGGGAAAGAGATGGGAGAAAGAAAAAGAGGGAGGAGGGAGGAGAGAGATGAGCGATGGAGGGGAGGTTGACACACAGAGAGAGAGAGGGGGGATAGACAGAGAGAGGGGTGAGACAGAGGGGGGACAGACGGGGGAATAGTGAGAGGCGGGAGAGAGATGGGAGAAGGAAAAAGAGGGAGGAAGGAGGGGTGTGAGAGAGAGGGAAGAGAGAGGGAGGAGAAAGGGGGATCAGAAAGAGGAGAGGGAGAGAGATGAGCGATGGAGGGGGGGTAGACACAGAGAAAGAGAGAGAGAGGGAGAAAAAGAGGGAGGTAAGAGAAGATAGATGGAGAGAGGGATAGACAGAGGGCGAGGCAGGCGGGGGGAGAAAGAGATGGGAGAAGGAAAAAGAGGGAGGAGGGACTGGTGCGTGTTTGAGAGAGAGAGAGAGAGACGGAAGAGACGGAGAAGAATAGTGAGAGGAGGGCGAAAAAAGAGAGAGGGGTGAGACAGAGGGGGAAGATAGACGGGGAAATAGTGAAAGGTGGGAGAGAGGTGAGAGAAGGAATAAGAGGGAGGAGAATAAGGGAGGGAGAGGGAGAGAAGACAGCAAGGGACAGAAGAGAGAGGAGGAAGGAGAGAGAGAGAGAAAAGAGAGGAAGAATGAAAGAAAAATTTGTGGAGCGTTTGACGTGAGTAATCTTATTTTATTTTATTTATTCCCCAGAGATGCGATGGAGTTTACGGAGGTTTACACGATGGTGGAGGTGAAGAGGAGGAGGTGGAGAGGCTGAAGAGGCTGCTGCGGTTCTGCTGCTGCGGTGGAACTCTGCCAGAGAAGGGTGTGTTTTGCCAAAGTACAGATACATTGTAGAAGCAGCTCTTGAGGTCAAAATAAGTCCGATATCTGCTCTGCATCTAATTATTTAAGTGTGTTTTTGTCTGATCATCCGGAAGAGCGCGTTAGCATGCTAGTCAAGATGCAAAAAAGCGCTTATAAACTCATTGCGGTGAGTGATTAGCGTGCTCTGAGTAAAGTAAGTGAGGGAGAAGTTTGGACCGGCGCGAACCGTTTGAAATGATCGAGTACAGCGCGGTTAAGGACGGGAGAGAGAGCGTGTTTATGTGAATGTCCCGAGAGCTGATTGGTCGAGAGTCATCGTACATTTACCCATGTCGTATTTCGGATTTAAGCACCGCTCCTGCAGTATCTGGCCTCCTCCTCAGCCCGTCTGGAGCGGAGTGTTTGGTGTAATTACTGTTTTGATCTGGGGACAATGGGGAGTTAATGAATGGCTCAGCTCCAGGTCAGTCTCTGGAAAGTCCAACGTCCCAGCGTGGAACAATGTGACCGGGACGGGCTGTCAGAAAGGTGAATACTGTACTGCACTGTTAGACTATTTCAATTAAAAAACAAAAAAAAATAACAACATATGCTTATAAACCGGGACGTACGTGATGGAAATTTCACAAAATTACTAACTCCATCGTAGCACCATCCAATTTCACCTCCATCTGGAACAATACAGACAAAAAACTCATATATTTCTGTTCACAGGACGGGAAAAAGCATCACAAACCTACAGCATATATTTCAAAACAACAGAGTGGTCTCTTTCCTACACTTGGTCCAGAAGTTCAGCATCAGGGAGACGCTATACCTTAAATAACATCAGCTCAAATCTGTGATCCAGAGAGTTTACAATACAAAAAATATTCATCTCACCCTCCCCCCCACACATCTCAAGAATAAAACATATTAAATCAACAAAAAACTAACAGCTAATATCTACTAAATCATCTTACAGTCACAAAAACTATGGCAATACCACATGAAAAATGGGGAAAAGACTTAGGAACTGCCACCGACGCCAACTTCTGGACCCAACTCTGCAATAAACACCAACAATATGTCTGACAATACAAACCTACACCACATACAATACAAAATACAGCACAGAACACGTGTCACTAGACAGAAAATGGCTAAATTTAGTTCAAGTACAGACAAATACACCAACTGCACACGAAACTCGGGCTAGAATCCCCCCAAGAGCGAAATGAGCAATTACCAACCCAGACCATTCACCTGAACCCTTCGCACTACTGCCCATCTCAGACAGTGATGAGTGCAAATCAAACTTACGAGATGTTGGCTCAAAGGTACAGTCCCATCCAACTATCGACCAATAACCTGTCTCTCTACAACATGGACGCCCATGTCAGGCATCACTGCAGCTAAACACCAGCTCCTGGAAGATCGAACAGTCGCCCGAGACTGCAGAACCTGTCAGACCAACCTGCGCACTGCCTGGATTGATTACAGGAAAGCCTACGACTCAATGCCACACACACGGATCAATGTCTGGAGCTGTGCAACATCAACAGGACTCGAAGAGCCTTCATTGCAAACTCAATGAGGCTGCGGAAAACCACCCTTGAGCCAAATCATCAACACTGGTACCATAGGGCCACCATCAGTCACCTCCTCTACATGGATGACATCACGCTGTACGCTAAGAAAGAGACACGAGACATCGACTCACTGATCCACACCTCCAGGGCCTACAGCACAGACACGGGAATGTCATTTGGGCCTGAGAAGTAGTCCACATAGAAGGGGTCTCTCTCCCAGAAGGAACAATAGAGGACAGTTACAAGTATCATGGTATCCAACAAGCAAATGGCAACCTTGAAGAAGAAACAAGGAAAGCAGCCACGGCCAAATACCTCAACGAATAAGGCAAGTATGGTATGCCAAGAAAGAGAGTGGGCGATAATCAAATACCCAGCAGGAATCATAAATTGGCCAAAGGAGGAGATACAGACCACAGATGTTAAGACATGAAAGCTGCTGACCAAATCCTGGGACTGTACACGAGCCGTAAGGAAGGAGGCCGAGGACTAGTGACACCAGACGAGACCCGAGGTGCAGGCTGAGCAAAGAGGCCCCTGAGACAGTACAGTACATAATTGCAGGGTGTAAGATGCTGCAGGGAAAGCATAAATGGAGCGATATCCAACATCTGCAGGACCCCCTCCAGTTCGCCTACCAGCCCCATCCCGGAGTAGATGACGCCATCTTGACCCTACTCCACAGAGTCTACCCCCACCTGGACACACCGGCTGCCACTGTGAGGGTCATGTTTTTTGACTTCTCCAGTGCCTTTGACACCATCAGGCCGGCTCTGCTGGCTGAGAAGCTGGCGGTGATGCAGGTGGAGGACTCCCTGGTGTCCTGGATTGTGGACTATCTCACTGGAAGACCACAGTATGTACGCTTACAGGGCTGTGTGTCAGACAGAGTGGTCAGCAACACCGGGGCTCCACAAGGGACAGTCCTCTCTCCCTTCCTCTTCACTCTCTACACCACGGACTTCAGCTACTGCAGTGAGACTTGCCACCTTCAGAAGTTTTCTGATGACTCTGCAGTGGTGGGATGCATCAGCGGTGGTGACGAGAGGGAGTATAGGACTGTTGTGGACAACTTTGTCACGTGGAGTGAGAAGAACCACCTTCAACTCAACGTGACCAAGACAAAAGAACTGGTGGTGGACCTGACCAAAGCGGCTGTGACTCCCATCTCCATCCATGGGGTCAGTGTGGACGTGGTGGAGGAGTACAAGTACTTGGGAGTGTACTTGGACAATAAACTGGACTGGAGCAGAAACGTGGACGCAGTCTATAAGAAGGGCCAGAGCCGCCTCTATTTCCTGAGGAGGCTGAGGTCCTTTGACATCTGCAGGACGATGCTCAGGATGTTCTATGAGTCTATGGTGGCCAGTGCCATCATGTACGCTGTGGTCTGCTGGGGCAGCAGTCTGCGCGTGAGGGACACTAATAGACTCAATAAGATCATCAGGAAGGCTGGTCATGTTGTGGGGGAGGAGCTGGACTCTCTGACTGTTGTGTCGGACAGGAGGATGTTGACCAAAGTCAGGACTATTCTGGACTCTCCCCTCCACCCCCTCCACGGGGTGCTGGCCAATCTGAAGAGCTCGTTCAGCCACAGACTGTTACTGCCACGCTGCTCCACTGAAAGACACAGGAAATCTTTCCTGCCTGTCGCCATCAAACTGTTAAACTCCGTTCTCTAACCAAACACTTCAATACTCCAATATTCCACTTTGTACATAGATGTAAATAGTGTGTGATTTTGTGAGGTGATCTATTTATTTATTTTGTTTAACACTGACACTTTAGAAACACTGACACTTTATTTCTTATTGCATGACACTTATTCTTATTGCACAAATTTTATTCTTATTTAAATGACTTTTTATTTTTATTCTTAAATTCTATCCTGTGGTTGTGGCATCTGGTAACTAAGAGAATTTCCCTTCGGGGATCAATAAAAGTGATTCTGATTCTGATTCTGATTCTGATATGTGAAATGCGAGTGGAGCCGTAGTGTACAGAAACATCTGCGCAGAGTACGGACTGGAGACTCCGAGGTCAAGGTGGGAAACTCCTCCAAAGGTAATGGAGAATGATCGAGCCAAGATCCTGCGGGACTTCAGATACAGACTGACAGAATGGTGATGGCGATGGTGGATAAACAGCATATCTCGTATAATGTCTAAAACACGGCTAAACTAGGTCTGATCAGAACTAAACCCAAGACTAAAACAGGACTAAACCAGGTCTAAATCGGGTCTCAAGCACGACTAAACCAACACTAAGGGGACGTTCACATTTGGTCCGTTTTTGGCCCAGTTCAAGCCCTAATATAGATTTGATTTGGTGCCTTTATAATCTTGATTTAATCGTGGTTTTGTTCAGGTTTAGTTCTGGGTTTAGTCCCAGTTTAGTCCAAATTTTGATGTGTGATAACTGGACTAGACATGGACTAAACCCTGTCTATACCACATCTAAACTGTGACCACTATAAACCAAGATCTAAACAGAATGAATCCAAGTCTAAACCAAAACAGGACAGAGTATAGACTAAAACAGGACTCAAAACAGGACTAAACCAGGACTATTCCAGGTCTAAACCAGGACTAAACCAAGACTAAACCAGGACTGAATGTTATTGCAGCCCCGTGATGCCATCCTCTGCAGCCCCTCTCCTCCACAGCTGATGCCCCGTGAACCCGCTTCTGTGATTGGCTCGCCGTGATTGGAGGAATGCGATTGGTGGATGGGGGTGATTCATGTGTGTGCTACTTCGCAGTTACGTAACAGGAGTCTGCACAGAAACACCTCAGTACTGAAGAGATGTTAAGACAGACGTAGGAGGCAGGAGTGTGGCACTATCTGCTGGACGAGAGAGGAAACACAGGGCAGAACCGAGGACTAAACAAGGCCTGAAACGTCTGCGTGGATCAGGACCAAAGGTTAGAGTACACAAACAGTTTACCCAACGTTACTATACTAGAATAAAAAGTATAAAGTAGGGGTCCAAGTAAAAAAGTGAGCCAAATCTAGCTTTTTATAGCGCAGAAACAAAAATCATATCTGAAGGAGTGCTGCAAGAAACACAAACGTTCAAAGTGTATTATTTGCTACACCAGGGCCACATCAGTAAATTTGCTGCCGTCAAAGGGCCAGATGTAAAATAACTACTACTTTTTTTTAATTGTTAATGAACTGTTTCTGTATTCATTACGTATTCAAGTTATAAATATTACATATGCATTTGAAAAGATGTAAAAAAATATGACTGTAACTGCATGTCTCTTGATAAAATGACATTTTAAGACCGTCAGACCTTTTAATTTACCCTGTCGAGGGCCGCTTTTAGCCCTTGGGCCTTGAGTTTGACACGTGCGTGCTAAACTCTACAATGTTAATTAAGTGAGAGCAATGTTACTTCGATGAAAAGATTACTCTGGTCAGGACTAAACCAAGTATATAGGTTTGTTGACGTGGTTTATGGTTAATATCTCTGTAATTACTGGGCTTATCCACATGAACGTAAAACTAGCACAAAGTTCACCGTCTTCTCTATCAGTATAAATAAACAAAAGCGAGGTTATTTTTTCACAACAGCTTGATAAAGTGGGACCATTATTCAACACCAAAGACGTGATTCTTGTCAGCTGAAAGTTAATGGAGCCAATCATTAAAAAAATTAGAGAAAGTTCAATGTTTATGGAGCAGAAGTTTGAAGATTTCTTTCAAAAACACAGAATATCCCAGAGTTATATAGAGTTATACAGAGTTATACATTAACATTAACTTATTACACAATTTACATGTTCAATTATAAAAAAACAACAGAATTCACTGGGGTTTTTTTTCTGCTGAAAGAGTTTATTCGTCCGGGTTTGTTTCATTCACACGACACATCACTTCACTGCTTCTGTACAAGCAACAATCTGAAACCGTGACACAAAAAGCCAAAAAAAACACGGTCCAAAGTCTCCAAATACTCGCACGTTTAAAAGGCGACTTAAGAGAAGACACCAGTGGAAGAAAAAACTAGCAGGATTTCTGTCAGCAGCAACAAAGCGAAAGTAAATCTGAAATTAAAATGAAAATAAAAGTGCATTTGTGGAAAATTTACAGTTAAAAAAACATCTCTCTTTCATTTGTTTCACTTCTAACTGTCCAGTTTCGTTCTAGACAGCAGTGCATACTTTAAACGGGAGCTGAGGAGGACCAACACATGCTTGTCTCTATGGAGATGTTATATTTTAGCCTGTTATGTTCCGTAGCATGGCATTAAACTTGGAATAAAACAGCTGATCCTCCGAGAAGATTAAATTCCAGGTCGGATCTGTCTGATTGAACGTTTTTTCAAGGTATCGATACAGGTAAGAACATGGTAGTTGCAATATTTCTCCATGAAGACGAGCAGATAATCCCAGATAGTGCACTAAACGTTGCACAAATTAAAAATATATAACTGTAATCTCAAACATAGACCTTATAATACAGATTTGATCCATCCCACACACAGGAAGAACATGCAAACTCCAAATAAATGTCATATTCTTGGATAATTCTCCAGTATTTAGAACTGTAAAAACTCATTTTCATTGTTAGACTTTGTTAGTTTTTTTTTAATTAACCGACTGTAAACTGTATGGGCCTCCTCAGCTTCCGTACACATTTTTGCATTCTCCAAAAACACAATCCCAGATATCTCAGTCTTAAATCCATCTTTTCTCCAAACTTTCGTTACCTTTAAATAAATAAACATAAACTTTGGTGCAAGCAAAAACGCGACGGCGACAGGACATTCGAAAAACTACATTCAGAGATAGAGCTGGAGGAACAAAACGAAAAAAAAAGTGAAGATTTTTAGATCATTTTAGAGATTTTTTTTATTTTTAGAAGGACTGAGGGGTCGGTAACACTGCTGGTTTGTTGCTGTTTTCTTACAAAAGTCAAGGATCAAAAATCGTAAATATATTCTGTGTATAAATGCGTTTTACAATAAGCAGAATTTTGCGGCGTCTCAAATGACATATTAAGGGTGTGCGTACATTTGCGTACATTCATTTTGGCTGAAGTTTGAGTTTTAGTTTTGAGTTTAGGTTTTCATTTTGGGTGTTTCAGTAATTTCAGTTTGCAATGAGTAGAGGTGGACGATACGTTGTCCCCAAGATAATATCAAAATGAGATCAAATATTGTCGTTTTTACCGTCTAAATGTCCAGTGTATCCTTATTTTTTCACTATTATTAATTATCCAATGAAGCTGATGACATTCAACAGTTTTTTTTAGGGATTTTTGCTTAATCAGCTTCATCTTTTGCACAAATGTATTTAATCAATTGAAATATATATATACACACAATGAGCCGCTAACCAAAATATGCAAATTGAGACGTAATTTCCCTTTGAATTTCACCCAATTGTTTTCAAAGCTGACGTTATCGGTCCTTCAAACTGTTTTTTTTTATAAATACATGGAAGCTAAAATGCATTTAGCAATTTACTGTAAATATTAAAACCAATATATTACACCACGGTTTTCAAAAGTGTAATGTTAAAAGTGTAACATCTGTATCGGGCTGTTTTGGTGTAACATTTTGCATCAGTTTTGTCAGAAATGTATTGTCCAAATGTTAATCTTAACCAGTGTGCATAATACTGACTCTAAAAATGTGTCTTTTTTATCACTAGTGCAATAATAAACGTGATAATACAAACAAAATATGTGTGAATATCGTAGTGCTTCGTACGTGAACAGACATACAAGGTTTGTTTTTGTAGTGTTATCGACGGGAACAAAATGGACTTCAAAATGCGATTTCGACGATCAAATCTTTAACCAGGGACATTTTCGATAAGATAATGCAAATGAAAAGATTGTAGTGGCATTCTGGTAGTTGTTAAATATTGCCTTAAGTGTAGGATTAAAGCTGCACTGGGTAACATTTCTGGCGGAGAGTCTGCTGCACTCTCGTCTCCATAGAGATCCATAGTCATCGTTTTAACTTTCTGCTTCGGACAAATGAGGGATTACACGGTCTCATTACGCATGGAGTGTTCCGCAGTATGGCATTAAACTTCTCTATCGCCATGGTGACAAGTAAGCGACGGTACCGAGCCAAATTACAGGTCAGATCTGTGAAGTGGCCAGTGAAGAAAGTGCTAAAAACATCTGTAATGAGATCATATAATGCGTCTCTAGCACACAGTGGAACATTCCAGTCAAAAGCATGGATACGCGGTGGAATATCCTTCAGAAAAGTTACACAGTGCACCTTTACTATCTTGCCATGTCTGTGACTTGACCAGATCTTACTACAGCGCTGTCATATTTCCCATTTTAATTGAAGTTTTGAGCTTTTAAATGAAGTCAAATGTTGGTTCCATGTGCATTTCTTCAGTCCACTCTTGGTCTCGTGTACATACTTTGCAGACATACTTATTCACAATACTACTTTGACAGACAATTGAAAGCAGATGACAAAAATAAAGGCACAAATACCTCCTTATCACCTAATGGAAATATTTCTAAGTATTAAGTCAAATTTGAATCATTAATGTCTGTGTATAGTCCACTTATTTCTCAGGGACAAAGTAAAACCTGAATAATGGCAGTAGCAGCACAATTCCTCAAAATTTTCAACTCCACAATTAAAAAAAAATAAATTTAAATCAATTTTAGATTCAGACACGTCCCACATGTAACGAGCGTAAGAGGAGGACAGGGAGGAGGAGTCATGTTGAAACTGTTCTGTTGACGTTTTGCTGGCGGCCATTTTGAGAGCGAGAGATAACGCTGAGGGTTAAATCAGTGCTTTTATCAAACAGTTGCTGGTGACACAGGGAGATCGTAGAGAGGAGAAAGATAAGACCTTTTCTTGATATCCCAAACCGACACTAATAAAACCTGATCCAAAAACTTACCAATATTATTTATGCATTCTAACACAAGAATCGTGGACTACATCAGCGTTTCTCAAACTGTGGTACGTGAGCTCCTTCAGAGAACTGAATAATGTGCCAACGATGTAGACCTGGAATAGTCCTGTTATAAACCTGGTTTAGATCTGGTAGTCCTCAGAAAGCCAAACCAAATCACACATTTTTTGTTGTGCTTAGTGTGAAAAGTTTGAGAGCCTCTGAACTAAGCCAAATAGACAATGACACCCGTTTAGACGACATAGGGCAGGAACCAACTGCTCTAATCCAGGGGTGGACAAACTTTTTTACACACAGGCCACTGTGGGTTCTAAAATTTGATAGACGGGCGGGGTCAGGATATATATATATGTTTATATTACATTAGAGATTTGGCCTGTAACATGTAGCAAAGCCTGAATATGCAGGGCTCATTGTACAAATTGTTTTCCAAATGCATTAATTAAATTAATAATTCATTCATTACATTTCAATGAAATAAACACAGAAAAACAAGGTTTACCCTTACCTATTTTAATATAATTTGGTCTCATGGGCTGGATTAATAAGACCAAAGGGCCATGTATGGTCCCCGGGCCGTACTTTGCCCGTGTCTGCTTTAATCAAATATTAAATTAAATGCATTATTTTTTTAGCACAAACGATGGCATCTATGTAAAGCCAATTAGAGTTACTTTACCCTCCACTAATACTCATTATCTGGGTGACTTTGTGATGTAGTTTTGGGAAGTTTCTGAAACCAATAACTAATTTGTCAAATTTTCCAGCAGTAATTCATGGACTAAACCAGAACTAAACCAGGACTAAACCAGGACTAAACCAGGACTAAACCAGGACTAAACCAGGACTAAACCAGAACTAAACCAGGACTAAACCAGGACTAAACCAGGACCATCATTGATTCCTGGATATTTAGGCCACTGGAACGATCCTGTCTACAGTGCCAATTTAAGATGGTCACACTATTTGTTCCAGTTTTCCAACATATATTAGGGCATTGTACTTAATTTGAACTATAGGCAACTTTGAGTATGAATTTTTCTTTTTCATGTATAAGAGTACCACTCAAAACAGACTGTAACTGAATGAAATATTGATGCAAAAACTGTCCTTTATTCAATGTTTTCTTGTCAGTTCTAGCAGCATCAGTCTGTCTCTGTAACCAGGTCAAAATTAAACAGCTCAGAAATATTCGGAAATGATTTGTATTGAGAGAAAAGTTGAATTCTGGAGTCGTTTTTATGAATGAGAGTTTTAAACAGGCGTGTGGTGCAGCTTTGGCAGCGGACACAGAGGAGACAGACACGGCACTCGGACAGTAGAGGGTGACAAAATCCTCCCAAACAAAAGTCAATGAGGAGACGGGGCTGCTGCAGTGCACTCTGAGAGTCGGAGTCTATTTACAGGCTGTGGAATGACCAGTGTTTTTGTTTATAATGTGCTCAGAGAAATGAGATCCAGTGCCTTTTCAGTAGACCTATAAGGAAAAACAGGACTGGCCATGTGGTTTGCTGTTTAGGCGGACACTAAAAGGGATATTCGATAAAACTAGCTCAGGAAAAAGGATCGAAATTAAACTTTTAAGGCTTGATACATGCTGTACTTGACAATATGTGTTTCAGAATTCAGAAACAGTTTTAGAATCCAAGCTTTTTAGGTACAAGAATTATATAATATTCAAATTTAAACTTGCTGAAACCAACGTGAACAACAATATATTTATTCCTACTATTTTTACTCTACAAAAAAATCGCATTTTTGGATTTCATTTGTTTGGATTCATTTCTCAGATATTTTTAGATATTTAGGTTAATATTTCCTAACATACTGCATTTGTCTCGTCCTTCCTCATGTCCAGATTAGCAGGGGATGGTTGCTGGTTTAACCTCAACACTGCTTACTACTTTTTCCTGTGCCCTTGGGCAAAACACCGGACCTACTTTGCCTATACGTAAATCTGATGGAGTTTTTGGAGGTTGCTTTACCGAATATCCCTTTCTTTAGCGACACCTGGACTCATTTCTCTTCACACACTTTAGTCTCTCAGTACTCCCACTCGTCCGTCTTCATGTCCAGGTAGCTGAGGATGTTCTGGGCGAACTTGACCGCCTGTTTTCGGGACACTTTGGTGGGTTCGTGTCCCTCTGGATCCACTGCATCTAGAGCCAGGAGCTGTTTGGTCAGCAGCTCCTCCAGCATCAGGTAGCTCTTATCGGCTCGTTTACCGTCGAAGCCCAGCACCTGCGCCTGGAGCTCGGACAGGTTACCCAGGACGGTCCACACGGCGCGGTACGCTGGGTGCTCCCCGGGGCACGGCTGTCGGAAAGTCTAAAACAAGAGCAAAGATTATTCCAGAGGACATCATGAGAAATTATATTAAAGAGTGAGTTTGTGTATGATCTGGTTTGGCACTCTGTGGGGACAACATGCTTCTGTTTAAATGACCTCTTTTGCAATCCCAGTCTCTATTCACTTTCTTTTTGTTCTGATATACATGTGTGTAGATGATTTGTTTTTTGTCAGTATATTACATTGACCAAAACTATGTACTTTACTAGACTCATAGACATCAAATTCTATGGTTCCCGCAGTTACTTTATAATGAGTGTTCCAACACTTACAACTGAATGGTGAAGCCGATCTCCATGTTGAAGTATATAAAGTGTTTGTTTCATGTTATTTATGTATGTATATTATATGATCTCACCAATAAAATGTGCTCCAGAAGTTACAGTTGCTTAATCTAGCTCAGATACCAATTTGTACACACTAATTATGATCTAAAATAAAACACTAAAAGGTTTACACACCAAATGGTTTAAACACTCACTTAACGAGGCTTTGACCTCACGCAAATGAGGTCGATGGTTTGGTACCAGCTGACACCCTCTGAATTATTCACAATTTGCAGCTTTTGTGGGCTAATACTAGTGGCTATAGGAGAAAATACAAGGGAGTGGCTGCAGAATTCTACTAACTTTCTGGACTCACTTGATGGCGAGGGGTCGATAGCATTAGCTAATGAATGTCTATAGTGTTTGTCAGCACATATACACATCTCACCAGCGCCTCCCTGAGGTCGAGGAAGGTGATGACAGCCTGCACCTCCAGCACAGCTCTGCGTCTGGCCTCTCTGATACAGGGGTTTTTGGCTGTGTCGACCTGGTCCAGGCGGGTCACCAGACTCTGGAGCTCAGCTTTAGGTCTGAAGCTGAAGTCTCCCATGAAACAGCTCCTGAGGACGGCCTCTCGCAGCTGAAACACGTGGGAGCGGACCCCCTCGATCTCTCGGATAGAGTCGTTCTGAGCCAAGTCATATCTGAAGCACAGAGACAAGAGTAAGTCTGGGTTAAGATCATACAAGTCTGACTTAATCACAGAGACATTCATTTACAGAGCAATTATATCTGTTCAAAGTGAATCCTGCCCAATGGGAACTTCTATGGCTAATAATTACACCTTGAATAAAATGTATTTCCTTCTGCTCCGAATCATATTTTTACCATTATGCTGTGTACAGACACAGAGGGTAATCTCACAATGTAAGACTTGATTTCAGGAGAAGTGTAGCTGTAGGTAAACAGACAGATAACCCGGTCTGACCTGCGTGTGTCGTCTCCCTCCTCCTCCAGGTCCAGTTGTTTTAACAGTCCGTTGATCTCTTCCACCACCTGCTTCCTGTAGTTTCTGACCACACTGTTCCCAGAGACGTCCAGGGCATCCAGCTCAACCTGCAGCTCCGTCAGGATCCTTGACAGGTGTGCACAGCTGTCCCGCCCACTCAGACCCATCAACAGCGCCACCAGCTGGCCTCTCGCCACACTGACCTGCACAAGGCAAAAACACGTAAGTATTGTATAATAAATTGTAGTATCCCAACAGTTAAAAGAAGTAGTAAATAGAGGAGTTGTAACACGGAAGTTTATTTAATGATAAAATCTAAACAAATCTGTATGATACTTTTAAATCACAAAGGTACACTCAGCAACTCACAAAAAGAAGCTTAGTAATTCCGAGTTTGTGGTGCTGTGAGATGTGGCTAAAGGTAACGCAAGAGTAAACATTAAACTACTTTGTTTATTGACCGCTTTTTATGCATTTATTTCACTTAAGACACTTTTGTACCAATTTGCATCAAAGTGAATCCATGGAAACAAGGCTCTAGCCCCCTGCAGAGGACATTACTCCCCTCTAATTACACCTCCTCACGCAATTACCTTGACCATGATGTTGTTGATGCGGTGCACAGCCTCATGTGTATCATCAGACAGAGGGAGAGAGAGGGTCTGCTGGGTCCTGCCCTCGATCACCTCCTGAACCGCACACAGCCGAGTCAAAGCGCGATACCGAGCTTTCCTCAGAGGGATACGGCCCTCTGTCTTCACCTGCAGGATAGGACCATAAAAAAAACACCAATCAACACCAAAATCGACCAAAATCATACACCATTGTAGCATCCCTATAGCTGTGAATTCTGTGGTGCTGGTTTATGGTTAATATCTCTGTAATTACCTGGTCTATTCACATGAAACAAAAACTTCAATGGCTTCTCTGACAACAGTGCCTAAATGTACGAATGATGCTACCTTACTAGTAAAGTAGTGTTAAACCATCCATTACCTGTGTGAGTTTGAGCACCAGTTCCTGCAGCGCGTCCACCAGCTCATCGTTGATTTCGGCCACTCCTCCTGACCTCTGGGGGGCGACGATCTTGTCCTCCACCAGACTGCGTGCCTCGGTGCTCAGCTGCTCTATGGCGAGTCTGGAGGGATGCGTGGCGTTCTCCTCCATGTACCGGAGCAGACCCTCCACCTCCTGCGCGGCGCGTTTACGAGCGGCCTGCAGATCAGCGCGGCCCTCTGTGTCCACCTGAACCGGGGACAAATAGGACTTTAGGACTTTAACCCACAATCTTCTCACTGAGAGGAAGAGACAGAATAACCACTCTGCCACGCTCACCTGGTCCACCTCCAGTTGTAGCTTGGCCAGCTCTCTCTCCAGTCTTTTGTATTCTCTGTCGTTTTGAAGCCCACTGAAGGTACAAACATGAGGCCCAAGCGCAGCCACCTCCCTGTGCACTTCGCCCAGTCGTATCAGGGCCGGGTGGTGCTGGACGGTGAACCCGGGTACGGTGAACCCGGGTACGGTGAACCCGGGTACCACAAAGGCGGGTACGGTGAAGCCAGGAGGAGGAGGCTGTGTCTGGGGAGGGGACTGAGGCATGCCTGGGTCCATTCGCTTCCCTCCATCAAAGGGCTTCCCAAACAGGCTGCAGAGAGAAACAGGGAAAGTAGAATTATTAAGTGATGATGACACCAAAAACTTGGCAGCTGATTTTTAGATTTGTGTTTTAGCTTTTTGCCACAGTGCTCACCAAACAAGAGATTACGTTTCAATGTATGTTCAACCACAACTTGTATCAGATATGTAAGTAATGTAGTAATAATCTTCCATTACATTGAATACTAGTGTGTATATCTCACCGACTGGCAGTCACCTCTAATGCTAATTTAGCCTAGCCTAGCTTCTTATCTCAACCCCCCTTATACACTTTGTCACACTTATAACCTTGTTAGTGTTAAAGGACCAATATTATGCTATTTTCTGAGCTGTCATAATGTCATTTCCTGATCAAAAACCGACCTGGACACATGTTTAACACACAAACCCTGCATATTTAGGCTTTAGTAGTTCTTCTCTCAAACTGAAAACACTCTGTTCCACCTTGTGATGTCAAGTTGTAATACAGGAAGTGCTCCACTGTGTTTTTACACTCCATACACCTAGAATCATTTGGATAATTTCAGGCCTGGAATTGCAAATCTCTACTGAACTAAAGGTAAAAAGAGCTGTTAACATAAAAAAATAACGCGTCATGACATCACAAGGTGGAACAGAGCATTTTGAGTTAATAATAAAGTGTTACTCAAACACGTGTGAATGAAACAAAACACAGCTGCAGGTCTGTTTTTGAGGAGGTAACAGCATATAACATGTCTTAAAGCTCACAGGAATCCATTTTGCATAATGTAGGACCACTTCAATCCCTTTTTAATATGTTGTTACTAAAAAAAAGGGGGGATTTTAAACATGTTCACTGTTTTTAATCAGCTGATGTGCCTTAAGCCCCAAAGTGACATCACACTTAACTCTAGACGCGAGATGTGTGAAATTTGAGAACCAGTACGACTATATTAGGTACCGTTAAAATGTTAAAAGTCCGTAACCATAGAAACGTAGTAGATATTGTCACTCTCCACAAATGAATAATGTACTTCAAATGTGTTTAATGACATGATCACTATAACTGTGTAGTGTAAGAATATGTACGTCCAAGCACTGGTATCAAAAAACAGGTATTAACAGAAAAAAATGGAAAGACACCTAGTCCTATAACACATGAATGAAAAAGACAAAGTTATTGGTTTGCTATAAAATGTAAATTTCTGTGGCTAGGCGATCCAAAAGTAATTTAAAAAAAACAAAAAAAAAAACAAACTTCCAAACTTTTTTATTTTACATCTGTTGTAGTGTATCTGCCCCATGGTCAGAATGTGATTCGACTGGCAGAGGAGAAAGAACTCTTATTATCTTGTTAAACACCAGATCTGGACTGTGCTCCCATCATGCACTGCTCTCTCTCTTATGTAAGGACCCTCTGATAGAAACGCTGATTCAATATTCTTCTCTAATGAGGATTCATATTGAAGCAGAAATGCCACTCCTCTGACTATTAGAGGAGTTCTACAGCAAATTATACGTTGTTTTTTGTTACTTTTTTTTTTTCCTTTTACAAATGTGAAGTTTTTTTTGTAAATCGTACGTCAAGCTTACTTCAAGCCGCTCAAGGTTTTACAAAATCTTGATATAGGTGTTGGTAAATATTGTTCATTGGCTTCAACAGCAAGACAAATATATGACAGGGTTAGCAGGCCCTATAGCGAGAGGACAGACTATTGTGTTGTAATAACTGCAGCCTTTGCAAATTAGCTTATTGATACTTTCCAGGGACATGACGCTGGGGGAGTTCTACATGTATGACTATGGTGGAATGTTCAGCACTTAATGGATTCAACGCAACATATTTTCAGGAGCCTGTGATCAATCCGAGCGTTCATAGTCCTATTTAGGAGTTTGATTTTAGGAGGCAAGAGTGACTAACTGAAAAAATTAAAATTGGCTAATGCTAGCTAGCTTGAGACTAATTTTATGTGAGAGGGACTTGTTTAGCAGCACAAATCAGCTCACCTGTTGTATGTCCAGCTAAGTCAGTTCTTTATGGGCAAACTGTATTGTAATAAAGTTCAGATTAAAGTCTGACTGGACTAACGGAGCTTCTGACAGAGCTGTGCCTCCAGTTAGCTTCACCTCCCCGGGGAATGTTGATGACATCGGCGGCAAAGTATCAACAAGATGAATCGATATAGTAATAACACCCCTCCTCCGTAATGCTCAAAATGACACAGATCAGTGAATCGATTTGCTGATTGGACATAAAGCGTTAGTTTTTCCTCTGCTCCTCCTGCTCCTCCTGCTCCTCCTGCTCCTCCTGCTCCTCCGTTCATTCTTGTTTAGTGAAGCTGTGGAGTGTGCGCTGGATGAGTCACTGTGTTTGACCACACCAGGCCACATCACACAGCAGCAGACAGCACAAAAACAAACACTATTATTACACAACCTCCACTTCACCAGGTAGAACAAACCACGGGCGATAGGACAGAAGGATTAAAGCTGCACTCTGTCACTTTTCTGACTGAGCGTTTGCCACCTGTATGGAGAGATTATAACTCTGCCTGGGGTGCATTAAACATATTCAATTACAGATCTTTCTATTGCTCAGAAAGACCTTCAAAAGTGTGTATTGTTGCTGAGACCGAGGTCGCCTCTCCGCAGATCTGACCTGTGACTTGACCTGGTGGCTTGTCACGATAGAGATATATTTAAACGCCATATGAAAATGACATATGTGATGCGAAAGACTAAAATATGAACTGACAAACTGCATTCATCTGTTATTTTTGGATCGTGACCCCCGCGATAAACGAGGGACCGCTGTATATACAAGTATCACATTTCAGGGTTAGCACTTTTTATGCAGAATTGAGACAAGATATTTCGTTGTTTGTGAAGCGGTACTTAAAAAAACTGCAGCCTTTGTCATTTGCTATACGTTTCCATTCAAATTGCGATTTTGATTAGATTACGCTTAATCTTGCAGCCCTTTGTACTGTTTAAATCCAGGTTTAGTTCTCTCTTATTCCTGGTTCGCTCTCCTGGTTCAGTTTTAATTTTAGATTTTGACTACATCAATATTATTTCATTCAACTTGGTTTCCCAGTATCCAAATAGCACTTTTCCTGTTGAACACTGTTGAGCGTTGTTCAGCTCAGAGATAGTCCTGTTATGAAGTCCAGTCCCTGGCCCGTCTCCAGAGCGGAGGATGTGGGCGGCTCAGATCTAGGTTAAAGTCGATTCAGTTTGATGCTCAGACACAAATGCATGTGTTACAGTGGTAGGATTTAAAGGGCCTACAATCTGCAATGACAGATTTAGGGGTTTTAAAATGTTCTATTAAAATGTAATTACTTGTGTTCCATATATTATTTCAAACAGTACTACAGTGTTAGAAGCGTTTGTTAGAAAATCCTAAACAATCTGCCCATTTCCAAGTCTGCTCTGGTTCCTGAAGTAAATAAATGTTCCATTCATTTTTTCCATAGACTTCCTACAGCCAAATTCCAAGAGTTCAAAGGCATTATGGAGGCTAACCAGCTATGTGCTCGCTAATAACAACAACACAATTGTTTTAAGTTCAAAGAAGTTCTCAAGATTCTGTAAAATGTAACTTTATGGTTTATAAAGTTTCAGAAAAAGACTTTAAATAAAACGATAGGTGCTCATTAGTTACCACAAAGCTGATTAGCCCTGAGATTTCAAACATGATTATTATTATTATCATTGTTATTATTTTTTTTAAAGAAAGTCTAAAAATTAACTGCACATTTACTTATTATTATTTATTTGTTTTTATTTTTATTTTTTTAAGAAAGTCTAAAAATGAATAGTACATTTACTTATTATTATGTATTTATTTGTTTTTTATGTATTTATTTTTTATTTTATTTTTATTTATTTTTAAGAAAGTCTAAAAATGAATAGTACATTTACTTATTATTATTATGTATTTGTTTTTTATGTATTTATTTTTATTTATTTATTTATTTTTAAGAAAGTCTAAAAATGAATAGTACATTTACTTATTATTATTATGTATTTGTTTTTTATGTATTTATTTTTATTTATTTATTTATTTTTAAGAAAGTCTAAAAATGAATAGTACATTTACTTATTATTATTATTATTATTATTATGTATTTATTTATGTTTTTTATGTATTTATTTTTATTTTATTTATTTATTTTTAAGAAAGTCTAAAAATGAATAGTACATTTACTTATTATTATTATGTATTTGTTTTTTATGTATTTATTTTTATTTATTTATTTATTTTTAAGAAAGTCTAAAAATGAATAGTACATTTACTTCCAGAACCAGGGGATGGCTGGTTACTGCTGAGCTCCATTCATTTCACTGGCTATTCTGAAATATTCCACAGTACGGCATTAAACTTACTTACTCAACGCATTTCAGTCAATGCATTTTTGAGCAAATACCCAACCTGTAATCAAATCAATAAAAGAATAAGTTAAGTTTAAGGGCATACAGTGGAACATTGCAGTAAAAGCAATAACGTCTCCGTGACAGCAGTGACGGCCCCTCCGCCAGAAATGTTACGTAGTGCACCTTTAAACCTACATCTGTGGGACTGAATCACTGTGGAAAAAAAGCAGACGATTTTCAATATGTGATGATCCGACTGTAGCAACAAGGTCATTCCCAAAATAAGTCACTCTACATTTTGTCTCTTTAAAACATAAACCCAGAGCAGATGTTACCGACTCACCATCCAAAACTCAAACTATTAAAAAAAAGTCGATTTTCAAAGCAAACTTTTACCACCAAACTTCCAGCATCTTGCCCACAATTTCCTGGGCACAACAATGAAGACGTGAAAAGTTTTGACTTTAACCGCAGTGAGTCATCATTGGATCAGCTTTATTCTGTTGTCAACTTTTACAAATGGGTCTGATACAGCAGAGAAAAATGAGCATTTTTTTTTGACAAATATTGGAATGTATCGTGAAATCAATATTTAAGTCCACAGTCAATGTTTAAATATGTGAGAGAAGACCCCCATGGAAACACAGGGAGGGCATCTGACACACAGGGAGGGCATCGGACACACAGGGAGGGCATCGGACACACAGGGAGGGCATCTGACACACAGGGAGGGCATCGGACACACAGGGAGGGCATCGGACACACAGGGAGGGCATCTGACACACAGGGAGGGCATCGGACACACAGGGAGGGCATCTGACACACAGGGAGGGCATCGGAGAACATGTTTGAGGTCTAAACTACAAGGTTAGCAGCTTTTATCTTGTTGTTTATCTTGTTTTATTGCACGTTACCATTATCCTTCTGTTCTTTAACTGTGCGGTGCAATACTGGAATTTCCCCACTGTGGGACTAATAAAGGCAGATCTTATCTTATCTCTTATCTTATCTTTACACAGAATAAGACCCCATGGAGACACGGGGACATTTCGATCTCAAACAGGACATTATATCACAAAAAGAACTGAATCCTCTTCCATCCTTGTCCTGTGATGGAAATTGAAGTATATTTATGTCGTGAAGTAAAAATATTCTTACCATACGTCTCCAGACTAGACATTATAAATACTCAGAGCTCAGATGAGTATGGGGGGGAGATGAGTATGGGGGGGGAGACTCAGGACCAGGGGGAGAGATGCTCTAGGGCAGAGACTCAGAGACTCGGGACACCAGAAGGCGACCAGTCTGTGTCCAGAGCAGGTTTGGGCCCCTGTCCTGTCTGTAAAGAATAAACATTTTTTTCTATTTCATGCCTCACAAATGCATCACTTTTTATCTAGAATTGTCATTTTTCCGCAACAGTCCAAATAAACAGCGCAGAACAGTTACTTGGAAGTAAATATAGTAAAAAGGCCCAAGACAAAACCTGTTTATCAGCTCACCAAACAACTGAACAACTATAAAACAAAGACCAAAGAGACATCAGACAAGACTATTCTGTGTACGAGCTGCTAACCCTGTAGTTTAGACGTCTACAAACATGTTCTGAAACGTCCCTGTGTGTCAGATGCCCTCCCCGTGTCTTCAGGGGGGTCTGATTCTGTGTAAAAGCTGCCAGCCCTGTAATTTAGACATCTACAAACATGTCCTTGTATTAGTTGAGTGGTTCACATTTCAGTCGACTTCCAAACGTGAATGCTCCTGGATGGGTTCAAAATGTGCACTTAAAATACACTGTGAACTGAATCTTGAGTTTAAAACATAAATTGGAAAAATCAAACTTTCAAACTTTATACGATTTTAAACTAAAATGGTTCCAAAACACAAAGAAATAGAGCTAAAACTTTACAAGCATCAATGAATCCAGTTACTCACCGGGTCACCTCCATCTGAACGACGCGTCTAAGTGAAGACATTACAGAAATCCTACTGATCGCTTTACATTAAATAAAAAAAAAAAAAGTTTATTTCTGATTGTTCTGCTGGTAAACGCAGCTGTGTAGACTGGCACAGACTGGCACAGACACAGACTCTTATCTACACTTTCAATTTAAAAAAGTTGCCAAACCAGATTTCACAAAACATGAGGTTGTCAAAGTTGTGAGTAATAATACAGAGACAAACATGAGCCAAAAGGAGACAGGGGGCGGGTAGGATGGATGTGAGAAGAGAGCTAGGCCTGTCACCGTAACACATTTTCAGGTTTGATACATCGCTGAAGTAAATATAGATCAGGGGTGTCCTTCAGTTGATCTGGCCCTATTGATCATCTGTACTTTTTACGGTAAATCCTACTAATAAAACCTAAATAACGTCACACTGCATTGTCATACAGACCTAACATTAATATTTCAAGCCTTATTTAAACTATGAAGTCAAAACTATGTCAAATGCACCGTCTGAATCATCCACTGTACTGATAACTGCTCTGTGGGCCTCCGTGTCGAATGTTTTTCAAGATACGGCCCTCGGTGAAGAGTTTGGACGCCCCTGATAAGTACGATAAAGAAAAATACTGAAACAAATTCATGCCACTGACACAACAACTCTACAGCAGATTTAAACCACAAAAAACTATTCGAAATCTACAATATTGTTAAAAAATCACGAGCTGCAATGAATAAACATCAGAACGAAACACCGACCGATACGGGTTTTTCCATGTCCGATGCCGCTACCGATTGTTTAGAATCCAGAGCAACCAACGGCCGATAAGCTCTGCCGATATTTTTGAGGCGATACATGGGGCCGATTCTGTTTATTTTCCTCAAATTATGTAAGTTTGAATTTAGTACAAACTCACCCACAGCCCTTTCTTACCACAAACATTTAAGAGAGCGGTTGTCACGTTTTGCGCAGCTGTCTCTTTGTTAATATGTCAATGTTAATATGAAAGGTTTTTATTCTGCACTCTTCTTTTTTAACGGTAAATTTATGACGACAAAAGAAACATGGACTGACGGACTTTTATTAGACGTAGTAAAGTGACAGGAAAGTATTTGAGAAGTGACAGGAAAGTTTTTTGTAAAGTAATGGGAAAGTTCTTAAACTGAAGAGTGAGAGAGAGAGAGTTTTTAAAGGTGCAAACGAGTGGGTGAGAGAGCTGCAGATTGTGTGATTATTTATGTTTTGATTTGTGTGATTTTAACGTCTTTCTTATTCTGTAAAGCACTTTGAATTACCTCGTGTACGAATTGTGCTCTACAAATAAACTTGCCTTGCCTTGCTTCGCCTAATATAAAACTTTGTGTGCATTTTTTAAGCAGCAGATCGACCAAAATAAAATATCAACCTGTGCTGGAGATTTACGGCCAATAGTTGATACGCTAAAAAGTCCAAATATCGGCCAATCGATATATATCGGCCTATCTCTACTTGTAGTACTCACAGTTATTCGTTCAAACTTTACGCTTCAAATCTTATCATGTAGCCAAAAAATAACCAAAAATTTCCCAGATGTGCAAAGAAAAAGTCCACTTGATAAATACTGACCCCAAAATATATACCGTAAATTTCGGACTATAGAGTGCACCTGAATATAAGCCGCAGGTTTTTATACTGTAACTGAGATATTTACACAGAAAGACGGTACACGGACACGCTTTTTTTTAAAACTGTGCCTGAAAATTGGCAGCAACACGACATCAACACAGGATGAATATACCTGCAGGTTTAGAAAATAAAGCTGTACCAACACGGGCCGTCTGCTTTTATTTCCTTTTGTCGTCTTTTTACATTGACCGAGTTGGATTCATTGATGCCGAGCTTACGTGCAGTGGCTCTATTTCCTTCTTTATCTTAAAAACTGCATCATATCCATTTCTTCGTGTGTTTTCCACGATGAGGCTGTGGCACGATGCGCAAAATGACAAAAAAATGACAAAAAAAATCAAAACTAGCGTATTCTTCAGAGCATAATCTTTCCCCACGTCTGTCTCACTTTTACGTTTACAGCTAGAGAGCGCCCCCCCGGTGGCCGTTAGCCAGTAAAATTCTATAAATAAGCCGCACCGTTGTATAGGCCGCAGGGTTCAATGCCTGAGAAAAAAGTCCAAAATTTACGGTAGTTCCTTCTGTCGTATATTGAACGGTAAGTGGATACAGTGATTATGGTGACAGGCCTGGATTGCTGTATTGTCAGTATAGCCTGATTAATATATCTGTGTAATCCAGGGGTCTCAAACTCAAATGATCCGGGGGCCGCAGGAGGCAGAGTCTGGGTGAAGCTGGGCCACATCAGGTATTAAAAAAAAAAAAAAAAAGCTTTGTTAAAATCTGCTCAAACGTCATCGCTGTTTTCAACACACATGAGGAAATACGCCAATTCTTGCAGATTTTATGGGTATTTGTTGAATCTTTTGTGACGGGAGTACACAACGCGAGTGACATGTGTGTTTGGGGTTTACTAATTTGGCAGAACACGCAACAATAAACTTTCATATTGTCCCGCGGGCCACAACATATCATCTCGCGGGCCGCAATTGGCCCCCGGGCGGCAAGTTTGAGACCCCTGGTGTAATCCGTCAGTCGTCCAGGTCTGATTTTACTTTTGGCGTTTACTATGAATATGTAGTTTCTCACTCCATTAAAAACACCCAAGCTGATCATGACCCACAGCTCCATCTACGAAGTGCTGTACGTTTGCGATTTGTTTTCCCCCCGCGACAAAACCCACAATGTCGACGAAACGTTCCGCACCGACAAAGGCACCGACGAAGGTTTGAACTTTGAGAGAGTTTAAACAAGAGAGAAATGTGAGAAAATGTTAACGCCTGTGTGAGAAAAGTGTATAAAGTGTGTGGTGAGGGGTTTTACAGCTGAAAAACATATAGAATAAAAGCTGATACTTCGCGGATTTCGCCTTTTACGCGTTATTTTTAGAACGTGGACCCCCGTGATAAACGAAGGACCGCTGTGTAGCTATAGCCTATGTTTGTGTGCGTTCAAAACTACACAAAACCAGTCAGTACTTCAGACAGACAAAGGCGTGACTGGTCCTGTAGTCAGTAGGAACGTTCATTCTGACTCATAAAGTGACGTACTGTTAAACTGTGATCTAATACAGCGAGGGGGGTCGAAGGGGGTGTGAGGGGCGGAGGGAGCGGGAGTCTAAGCGCGGGGGAGGTCCTGAGGGGAGTCTGGTGATGGACAGGTGACTCATTCTAGAGCGAAGGGAACACACATTAGAGCATTTACGAGCAGCGACATCCAACGCGGCGAGAGAACGACAAAACGATAAGCGTCTCGAGAGTTAAAGCCGAGCCGAGTGACGTTTTTGCCTCGTTAAACGCGTTCATAAGCGCCTGCGAGGGTTACAAACGAGCTCCGTCGCCGTCGTTACGCAGTTCTTCTCGAGCAAAATGTCAAATTGTCAATATTTAAATGACTCAATTGGAAACAGTTGCGAGTTTTGTCGTTACTCTATGGTCAGTTCGAGAAACGATTGGCTGGATTATGTAAAATGATGATACGCTATAAAAGTTATCAAATGAATATAAATAAAAACATAAAAAGGACAAAATGGAAGCTTTCCTGAATCGCTTTAGAATGGTTAGAATGGTTTAGAAAGGTTTTTATTCTACACTTTTGTCCTTTAATGTTAATTTTATGATGATTATTTATGTTTTGATTCGCTGTACTGTGATTTTAACGTCTTTTTTATTCTGTAAAGCACTTTAAAATTACCTTGTGTACGACTTGTGCTATACAAATAAACTTGCCTCGCCCTTGCTGCGCCGTGATTTACGTCTTTAAACTCCGCAATATTTATTCTGTGTTGAAAATGACGATGTATTGAAAGTTTGGAAACGCTGCAAAAAGTCGTGATTAAAGATAAAAATGGAACAAAGTTATGTTGTTGCAAACGAGCGTACAAAGCGTGGCTGGATAAAAGTCAACTCGTGATCTCATCCTGGAAAAAAAAAAGCCATCAAATAATTCCCTGATGTATTGTTCAATGCAGCTCCATGTTCAAAAACACTTTCCACCACCCACTCCTAACCCCGGCCCTTAGAAAATCATACTATTTACTTTTTGGCACGTCGCCCACTTCTACTACGAACTGGTATTTCTGCAACTTTATGGGTAATTTTACAAATCTTTGACCTCAACGAATAAATTTTGAGAGGGAATTGATTTTTTTTTAAGCTTTATTCCATGTTATAATGATCTTCTCATCAAAAACATGCTTGAAGAAGTTTTATTCAAACTCTCTTAGCAGTTAGCTGTAACATTCTGTACAACGCTCCGCCCACAAGTCTACGTCACCCATACACCCGCACGACAATTCTTTATAAATACACTGGTCCCTCGTTTATCGCTGGGATTACGTTCTAAAAAGAATCCACAATAAGCAAAATCCACAAAGTATCAGCTTTACTTTTTTTTTTACAATTATTCTATATGTTTTGCAGCTGTAAAACCCCTCACCACACACTTTATACACGTTTTGGGTTTTTGAATAGCATTTCCAAAACAATAAAAGCTAACATGCTGATCTAAATATATTACATGCTAGCAGCTAATACCCTTCCTTTAGAGATATGGTTTGGTATATTTATATTATATTGTTAAAATATCTTCTGATTATCGCTCTTAGAATAAAAAATAGATTCAGTATTGTCTATCGCTAACTGCCCGACGATACAGCTCATATAAACTGCAACCAGGGAGAGATCTGGTCCCGCGCAAACCTGAATGGACTCATAAATAAACAATTGAAGAGCAGGACAGTAGTCTGAAAATGTCTCCTCTCCATCGCACTGTTCACTGTCCGCTTCATCGAACTCTACGTTACATAACTCAGACATTTACGCAGTATTTCATGATCCTGTGTGACCACTTCACTCTTATCATCACTGATTCATGGGCCTACAGTCGTCCTCCGAAAAGCTTTTTGAGGAGAGGGACTGAACAAAAAAACAAAAGGAGGAGGAAGGGACGACCATAAGAGCTGCACGTTATATCGTCAAAAGTATCGACACCGCAATACTGACACGATACTAGAATTTCAAACAATAGAATGTGACTTTCAGCGTTAAATGTTCGTACTTTCTTTTCTATCCCCATGCGGTTGCGTGTCTGTGTAATCCCTCAGTGGTCCATGGGTGTATACCAGAGATGGGACACTAAACAATAATATCGTTTATCGTGATAAAAAGGGCAGACAATAATCGTTAGTGGGACATTTTACACAATCGCCATAATCTCCAACTAAGATAATTGCCACTGTATCACTACAATGTGCAGGAAAAGTTAATTATCCATAACGTTCTCCGCTAGATCGTAGTTTTTCTCACTGATAACAAAGTACAATTATATAAAAGTTGTTTAAACATGGAACTTAGTGATAATATCTATAACATTTTTAAACTGTCAGCAACTTAATTATCGTGAATAATCGTTCGTCGTAATTATTTGGGCCGTAATAATGGTGACATAAAATTTCAGTATCGTTCCATGCCTTGTGTATATTAGTCTATGTGGCCTTATACTTGTATCGATACCTGCTCAAATGAGTTTTGGTACTAGTTTTAGTATCGATTAGTATCTGATTTTCGACACCTTTGACAACCCAAACCGGCAGATGTCTGTGATCTCTCAGTCGTCCAGGTCTGATCCACAGCAAAAGCCGAAGTTTAATCTACCAACTGGACAAAACGTTGTAGGAGTGAAGACGTTTCGCTCGCTTCTTCAGTTCTGGAAATGTTTTCACTCCTACGTTTTATCCAGTTGACAAATTTAACTTCGGCTTTTGGCACTAAATTGGCAAATGCAACGATCAATATCACGGCAAACTAAGTCCTAAATTAACTTTGATTTAATCTTTACTTTGTCTATGTTAAAAGTGTTAGTGCCCCACAGTACGGGTTATTTATCTCCATAGAGACAAGCCAGTAACTACCCCAGGCCAAGTTACAGGTCAGATCTATGAAGAGGCGACCCTGTTCAAAGTACAATTGCAGGTTTTTCAAGGCAATGAGCAATTAAAACACATGAAAATAAATGTAACATAGATAGGCTGAAAGTCATACTGTGGAACATTACAGGCACTGTGGGCCAAGGTGGAGCACTTCCTGTATTACCACATGACATCACAATGTGCTTTCCGCATACTCAGCCTAAATATGCAGGGTTTGTATGTTAAACATGTGTGAATAAAACAAAACACAATTCCAGGTCTGTTTGTGATGAGAAAACTATTATAAAATAGATCATAGACATGAGTCTTTTAACAGTTATGGCGATCTTTTCCAATATTCCGCAGCACTGACCAGTGTAAAACAGGACTAAACAACTAAACGATTCTGCAGACTCTGAGATTGTGCAGAACTCCACTGGAGCTGCAGTTTTGGAGCTATGACCCAATTGCCAGGGTCCCTGGGTTCAAATTCACACACACAGACGTCACAGAGACAAACAATATGTCCGTGTTTCCATTGGGGCTAAACCATTTGGGAAAATATCCAATTATGATTTTTCTGAAGTACTGTGAATAGATTTGCATTTTACATAGTAGTAGGATTCTGTTCAACGTTCACATTTTAAACAAATCCAGGAGAATTGGCAAAAAGACTGAAATATGAAATAAGAGAACAGACAAACTAATACAAGAATCCCATTTCAGAACATTTTTGTACATTGAAACTAACAAAACTATGGCGTTAGCAGTTTTTATGCTGAATTAGACAAAATATTTTGTGTGTGGAGCAAATTATGGTTCTTTAAAAACTGTGATTTCAATTTGATTGCGATTCATCTTGCAGCCCTAATAAATGCAACTTTAAATGCAAGTTTACCATTTTCTATCCTTGATTCAAAGGCAATTATAAATAAACAATTAATAAATTAGATCATAAAATTATCAGTTCAAATTGTAGCATCGTTAGATTCCAAGTTAAAACAATTAACTCTCTTCAGCCAATGTCTGTGTGTCTGATCAAGGTAAATACACCGTTATTAGTCTGTATCTGTTATCAAAACTGTATTTGTTCTTATACTAGAGTAAGCTTTACAATAGGGTTATCAAAGTATCAAAAATCAGATTGCTTTTACACTAGTTGTCTTCTGTTTTTAATGTTAATTGTCTTCTGTTTTTAATGTCTTTTTTGCACTGTAGCACTTTGAGATTTGTTGTTCAAATGTAAAGTGCGTTATAAATAAAATGTATTATTATTATTATTAGATACTAATTGATACTAGAACTAGTATCAAAACTAGGCACTCATTTAAGCAGGTTTCGATACTAAAAAGCCACATTCACAGGACAGAAATGAACCTTTCCTGAAAATCTGTAGAATGATCTTTAGCTGTATCTTTCACAGGAATAAGACACATAGACTAGTTTACACCAATGGACCACTGTGAACCTACTGCACACTGAGGGAGTACACACATATCAAGCCTAAATACTACCATTTAATGTTGAAAACCACATTCTATTGCCTAAATAAAAAGCGTTTTTATTATGACCGTGGTATCGGAATTTAGTATTGAGTAACAAGTCTATTCTTTAGTATCAAAATAGAGTTTGAAATTTTAATATTGTGACAACACTACTTTACACATTGCACACAGCTTGTTGCTGCTAACGCTGGATTAGCCCAGGTGTGTCATATACCTGTTTGGTCGCTATGCTATTTCCTACTTCCTGGCATTTTACTTCCTTCTCTAATGTACTGCACTCGATTACAATCTAATCTATTACAAACAAGAATTCTGCATTTAAGTAATATCAAATAGTAATGCCAAATGTGCAAAAACTGCTGTGTACACCTTTATATCCCCCATTATGTAATCTTGGGTCAATGCTGCAACCTTCACATTCTATAACTAAATGATTTCTACAGGACTGGCAACTTTTTCCTTGCTAAACGTTTTCCTAACCTGCAACTTCACCTGGGATGAATATGACTAACTTTATTTTGCGGGTGCTTTTTTGTTAGCATTAGATCATGTCTCTTCTACCAACATGTCAACACAAGGCCCAGCTGTTTCTTGCATCTTCCCAAAACATGAGCAGACACGCGGCCACGGCACAGATTTGCGCATTATGTCATCGCCACTTGGTTAATCCAGCTCAGGTAGAACATTACGCTTTTAGCCCTGTCCTCCTCCTGTCCATTACGCACAGCCGTCTATAGGAACAAAGCGATCCATGCGCATGAACCTATGGAAGAATCAGTAGTCTGGGTGTTAATTTAATGAAAGAAACAAGGACTAAGTGAGGAGGGTCAAGTCTGAACTAAACCAAGTGAAAACCAGGTCTAAACCAGGACGAAACTAGGAATAAACCAAGAGTAAACCACAGCTAAACAAACCAGGACACACACACAGGGTACGTTCACACTTCTACTGGCACCATATTTGGACTAAAACCCCAAACTAAACCAGGACTAGACCAAAACTAAACCAGCACTAGAACAGGGGCAACCCAAGTGACACATGGACTCAAATAAATGATCAAATAACGAGTGTGAACGCGCGCAAAACCAGGGCTAAACCAAACCAATGCTAAACCCGGATCTAGTGTTAAAACCAGGACGAAAATTCGCATCCACGCGTTGTATTTCTGACTATTTGTGTGTACGCCACGCATCATCGACTGACAAGCCTCCCCCCCTCCCCAAAAAAAACGAGCACCACACCTTCCCCTTCCCCCGTGCCACACCGAAAGCATCGCAGCGTCACACACGGAGGCAAAAGGTTATCGCTATCACTCACCCCTTGATGGCTCCAAATACGTGCGCACACATGTCTACAAACGCGTAATCCCATCTGACAACGCCAAACGCAGCGGTAGCATCCCGGTAGACGCCAAAAGATGGGGTAAACGGTGAGGTTTTTGCATGCAGATGGGAGCGGAGCGGCGTGACAGCGAGAGGGACTGACTGCGGTGGGCTGGGTGCGCGGAAGGGGGCCCCTCCTCTCCGCACTCCGCGCTTCTTCGCGTCGGAGTGAGGGACCGCGTGCGTAATGTGCGTAATGCGCGTAATGCTGCCACCCAGAGTCAAAGAGACGCCGATAGACTTTTCCATAGCAACAAAAGACCAATTGTTATACGTATATTGTAATGGAATTCTCACCAGTTTTAAAGGTGCACTGCTTAACTTTTCTGGTGGAGGGTCAGTCACCTGCTTGTATCCATGGAAATGTTATTGCTTTGCCTGGAATATTCCACAATATCGCATCATACTATCTGTTGTCCATGGAGAAAAAGCTGATCTGTGGAGAGGCGACATGTGACCTATGCATAAATACGTGAATTTTATCATGTATTTCTTATCATTAGATCATTTATTTTATTTGCGTACTTTGGTTTCTCAGTGTCCAACAGGAAAAATGATACAGCAATGCTCAAAAGGAACAGGCACAAGCAAAGATGTTATAAAATGATCATTGTTAATAAGTCATTTTTTACTATTGCGATAAAAAAGAAGAAGGTACGACCATTGTTTAACACAGATTTCTACCAATGATGACTCTGGTGGCTGTTTCATTCATGACGTCTATGAATTGAATTGTGGGACTGTAGATGGAAACAAACTATTTAGCTATAATCTGGTGCATCTGGTATTTTTTTTTTTTTTTTTTTTATTATCTTAGTGTCTCTGTACAGGTCTAAATTAAACTAAACTAAACTATTTTAAAACTAGGACCTTAGCCAGAGAAAATAAATGGTTTGAGAAGGGAAGCTATTTTTGTTAGCAAAGACAATCCTTCCTTAAACACTAATGGGGACCTTAGAAATAATCTGTCACTGATCTATAATTCCATCCTCAGACCCAAAGCAAACAAAAGAAACAAAGAGAACATTGGTAGGGCCATTAAAGGTTGAATAGGGTCATTAAAGCTGAAACTGGACACTATCGCTGTTTACAGTTTCAGCGTAATTAGCTCCTCCTTTCAGATAGATATGAGGCAGTGTCCACCGGCAATCTGACCAGAAGTGAAGAAGCGGATGGATGTCCAGTTCACAGATTTAACTTCCAGCTTGTGCTAAACTATTTTACATAATTCATATTTTAATTATTGGGGTAAAAATGGTTCATTGTCAGGTAGTGACCAAAACAAGCCAGAAAAACATCCATAATGGCCAAACCACAATTAAAACATGGTATGAATCAGGAATTAACAATGGTCCATCCATGCATTAAAAAATAAGCCATTAAAAACCTAAATATAAACAATATTGATGTTATTATTGTGTAACAGCCAGCCACTTGACACACAAGAAAAACATCTCCTCAACATACATTTACTCAGGACTCAAGGTTATGCAATTATAACAGGTAAACATTGTGACATGGCAGCAGGGGGAGTCGGATTTACACGGGGGTGCACAATTGGTCAAAACACCAGTGGTCAAGTGCACACCCTAAATTTGAGGTGCACCCATTTTGTTCTAGAAACGACAATTTTACTGAACAACGCCCACCCACTTTCAATTAAAACGACCCTCTTTAGGTACTATACGCCTTGCACAAGTCGTAGTAATATTTAGATAATTTCACATTTTTTAAAAAGGGTCTTTTGTTTGTCGTGGTTGTGCTTGGAGAGGGGAGAACCGCCTGTCACCTGATTTGATCCCACCAGTACCTCAGCAAAATAACTCACTATTTTGGCACCAAAACCGACCCGATCCATACATTCAAATCAATAATTTAATACATCAACGTCTTACCTGCATAGCCAACGTACAGCCATCTGAATATTCTCCAAAAGGCGCCTTTACGCTATGTTTAAAGCTCAACATTAGCCCACCTAGCTGCTGCTTAGTTGTTACTTTGCGGATTACAAGTCCAAAACTAACCCGGAGTTAGTCTACGTTTAAATCGGTGGAAAGTGAGCGTTTTAAAGTAAACCAGGTAGAAATTTACGACTTGTAGCGGAATGCATGGCCGTGGTAGCTAGGTAGTTGCAGAAAGAGTTATATAATGCTGTTTTCTTGTAAGATAATATCAAAAATATACGTGAACGCAGGGATAGTTTTGGTCGGCCAACAGCGGTGGGCTCGTCCAGTTTGGCCCATGGCAACAGAAATGGAGGGCGGGGCAAGAAATAAACAAAAAAATAAATACATTCAAATAACATAATCAAGATTTTTTTTTATATTCTTAGACTGTAATAGACGTGTCTATCATATGGATTAATAAATAAATTACGAAAGATATTTTATTTTTATATTTTAATTATTTACCTTTTTACACCGGAAACTGAAATTATTACGTAGCAAAAGATAGCTGATGTATTGTCAATAATAGCAAAGCACAGATTAATAGTGCACAGAATTACATAGAATGCTATATTTGAAATTTTCTATATTAGACAAGTTTGTATTGTTTACTTTCTCTCAAGTAATAATCTTTAAGTAATCGAACTATATCTTATAATATAACAATAGCACCATTTTGATTCAGATTTATTTTTATAATAATGAAATTGAAAAAAAAAAAAAGTTGCGTTCTATGACGTTGGATTTTATTGTCCTACACTGCCCTCTGCTGTTCTTTTAAAATCTTACACCACACTGACTAAACAAGATCCAAAACTGCTTTTAAAGTCATTTTATTCAGTTAAATTGGTCATAAATAAATACATCAGCAAATCTACTGTGTATCTCTCTGTGCACAACGGTAGCCTGTTAGTTCAAATCAGAGAGGCAGATGACAAACATGCTTGGCTAGTTAATGCTAGTTAGCTTTTTATTTTATTTTATTTTAAACATTAGCAATATTTTTAGTTTGTGACAAGTGAGTAACTTAATATATTTAAATATGTTTGAAATATGTCTGATACCAGTTCTGGTTTACATCTGGTTTTGATCTGGTTTAGTTCTGGTTTAGTTCTTATTTAAACCTGGTTTAGACTTTTTAGTCCCAGTTTAAACCTGGTTTAGATCTGGATTGGGCCTTGTTTTTTTTTAATTCATATTATGTGGTCTACCCTTTACTTTTAGAGTATACCTATTATTATTATTATTATTATTATTATTATTATTATTATTATTATTATTATTATTATTATTATTATTATTATTATTATTATTATTATTATTATTATTATTTACAGTTTTATTACAAATTATTCACTATTTGTTATTTAGAACTACTCTTATAATGTAATTTGTGAACTACTGTGTCCAAGTAATTTCCCCCAAATGTAAATAAAGGCAAATGGTCATATTTATATGGCATTTTTCTACCTTCAAATCACTCAAAGCGCTTTACGTCAAGGAAGCACTCACACAGTCATACACTAGACACTGGGGGCAAGGTGGGTTAAGTGTCTTGGCCAAGTAAAAGCAAAAGTTAATCCGTCAACTGAACCAAAAGTTGTAGGAATGAAGACATTCACTTCTACAACTTTTTGTCCGGTTGACTGATTAACTTTGGCTTTTACTATGGATCAGACCTGGATGTCTTGCCCAAGGACACAACAGCAGTTTTCATCTGTGGGAGCTGGAATCGCACCACCAACCTGTGAGCCAGTGGATCTGCCAACGATGTTTATGTCAAGAGCTGGATTCGGACCACTGACCTTTGGATCTAAAGCGTTTGACCAACTTTCTGTAATTTTTTAAAAGTATTTGTAAAGTACCTGATATTAATGAACACTACATATCAATCTATATATGTTTTTATTTTCTTTCCCATTTCTCTGTTGCATTGCTGTCCACTTCCCTGAACCTTTGGCCCACAGGTGACAGGCTCCAGTGCCAGGACTCTAAATGAGGGGTGTGTCGTCTAAATTTAGCCCCAGAAAGAGTCCCCTGCTCTCGGCTATGGCTCAGGCTTCTCCTGTGACACTTCCACCAGTGCCTCCAACCTCTCCCGGAGCTCTCACTGCCCTCTGCCAAACCCAAGCTCCAAGTTTCTCCTCTACAAAACGTCAACATCAAGGAAGAGTATTCGTGATCTCCCTGTGTGCTTCTCTGCTACAAACATCTACTACTACAGTAAGTAAATATTGAGTGACAGCTGTTTTGACGTTTGGAGTATGGTTGGAGTTTCAATAGTTGCATGCAAATTTGTTCTACTAGTACTTTTTTTTTTTTTTTTTTTGCAGAACTAGTCCTGTGTGGTTTCAAATTGTTGCCTTATTTTAGCCTCAAATCTCTGCTGGGTTAAGCATACACTTAAGTCCAGGTTAGTTTATACTTAGTTCAATGCTGATTTTTACCTGGTTTAGTCCTGGTTTATTCATAGTTTAGTCCTTGTATAATTCTGGTTTTGTCATAGTTTAGGTTTTGTTTAGACCTGATTTGAATTTTAATCCTGGTTCATGAACAGTTACTCTAGGTTTTGCCCTGGTCTACATCTTGCTTAGACCTGGTTTAGTCCTGGTTTTAAACTGGCTCTTGCTCTTATACAAACCCAGTTTTCAGTTTAGTCCTGTTGTGGTTTAGTTCTCGTTTAGACCTGGTTCTGACTTGGCTTACACCGTAGTTTGTGTTGGTTAGTTATAGCCTTGCGTAGTCCTTTAATGTAGCCCCAGTTTATTTTGGCTCACGTTCAGGGTTAAGTCCTGGTTTAGTTTTGGTTTAGTCCTGATTAAGTTCTGGTTAAATCCTGTTTCAAACCTCCTTTAGAAATGCATATTATATTATATTATATCTGCATTGTTTCCTGTTTCAGTCTTGTTTTATTCCATATAAGTTTGAGTTGTATAAACCCAATACTTGAAGCAAATTTACCAAAACATCTTAGGGCTTTCTTGCATTCATTCCTATGCATTTCCATTGTATATTGTTTTGCATATTTGATTTATTTGACATGATTTCATTGAAAAGTCCTCTGCTTCTCCCTCAAGGACTAAAGGACTGAACCAGAGCCAGACTCGTGTTCACGGGTCTATTTCTGTGGCACATTCCTACAGACATGCACTGCACTTTGTAGCACTTCATTACATGCAACTTCCACATTACATTTTACATGCAATCAATGTGGACCAGGTCACATGACAGTAAAATATAATTATAAATTAAATTAGTGACATAGAAATATATAACTATAGTTTTTATATGGGATTTCCCCCAATATTAAAACACTTTTTTTTCCACTTTATTTTGTGATTAAAACTAATTTTTCTGGTGGGACGTTCGCCACCTAATTGTCTCCGTGGAGATGTTAATGCTTTGCCTGGAATATTCCACAGTATTGCATTAAACTAAACTAAACTTTATTATGCATTTGTTCAATTAAATGTGTATATCGCTCAGAAATACTTTGAGAAACATGCATTGTTATTGTGAGCGGGGTTGCCTCTCCACAGATCTGACCTGTAACTTGACCTGGTCTCCATGGAGATAAATGTTTACCGCGAATTGGGGCAAACAGGTGGCGACTTACCCTCCACCAGAAAAGAAGTTACATAGTGCATCTTTAAACAACAAATGCATGCGTTCTACTTTATCTGTATATATTTTTCATCATTTATTACACCAGAATATGTTTATTTATTGATTTGCTTTCAATAATTTGACCTTGATTTGATTAAAATAAGACAGTGAATAGAGAATAGTTCATAATATCATACACAGCATTATACGGTTAAAATGATGGTTTGGATAAAAGCATCAGATTATTTGCATAAGCGTTTAAGCCTGGATTTAGTGTCCACTGCTTCCATTTCACTTTGACCTTTTGAGACAACCACAGTTATAGTCAGTGCACCAGCAGCAATAGAATATATCCTCCTTTTTTATAAATAATTATTCTGTATTTAAAGCATTGAGTTATTGCTTTGCACCATGTCTACAAATACTAACTGTCAGTTTGACCTAGAGCAGTGTGATCACGTTTCTATTTTTATATTGAGACTAATGAAGACGAGGTGCGATGTGGGCCGTGCTGCTGGTCACTCACCGCTGTCACACTTCTATTGTTCCATTCACACAGACACTAAGAGCGGGTGGTATAAACAAATAATAACACAAATTTGAAAAATCTATATTGTTTGGTAGTAAAACATGTTTGGTAGTAAAAGCCATAAGTTAAATCTGTCAACTGGACAAAAAGTTGTAGGAGTGAAGACGTTTCACTGCTCATCTAAGCCACTTCTTCAGTTCTGGTCAGATTTCTGCTGGACACTGCCTTATATCTGTCTGAAGGGAGGAGCTAACTATTGTTTTCAGTTTCTGTTTGTAGGCTTGGTCTGTTGAGGTGAAGTGTGCACTGTGCCTGAGTCATAGTTGGTGCTTTCACACCTATTAACATCCTCAGTAGCCCTATTGTTTTCTTTGTTTTCCTTTGTTGGTTTTAGCTCCTCCCTTCAGTTAGATATAAGACAGTAATCTGACCATCTGACAGATTTTACATTTGTCTTATGTATCAGCCCTGGACGCCTGAGGGATTACTCGGATATATTGTTTGGTGTATCTCAAGAATCATTAAATGTATTAGTTGAGGTTTAAGTCGCAGACAAATGTGCAATAATTGCATAATTACAGTGCAGAAATCACTTTTTACACTTAAAACTGGAAGTTTACAACATAACATTTTAAAATTTGTATTTAACCAGCTTATTGCAGAATTTTGTTTTTGTATTATTAACTATATACTCGTTATTCAAAATTTGCTTATCCTCAACTTCTGATCCTAAACAACATTCACAACAGGGATCAACATTTCTATAAACTACCTCTAACAAACACCTCATTATGGGACTAAACTGGGTCTAAACCTGGACTAAACCAGGACTAGAACAAGACCCAACCAAGTGTACATCAGAACTAAACTGGGACTAAACCAGGACCAAATCAAAACATGTGCAAATGTAAACTGCACTTTATTATATCAGTAACATTCTTAAAGCTGCACGTTGAAACTTTTTTGAGTATCCGCCACCTGCTTGTCTCTATGGAGATGATAATGCTTTGCCTGTAATGAAGTTCGCTCTCTTCATGGAAACAATCAGGTGAAGTCGCAGGTCAGATCTGTGGAGAGGCTAGCCCATTCACCGTAAAATATTTTTCAAAGTATTTTAGCGAAAAAGTGAAAAGAAATCCTACGAGAAAAGTTACATAGTACATCTTTGTTACACCAGCATTAAGTTCTTAGTACAGAAACAGTTAAGCTTAACCTTGTTTGGCCTCTATTTTGCAATTCAATGGTCCTTTTTCTCTTTTGCCCAGTGAAATGTATTTTTTCTGTCATTAAAATCAGCCATGTGTGTTCAGAATACGTAACATGTATACTGAGGAATCTGCAGTAGCCATTCTCAAAATAATTTCAACTGTGCACGGTCATTTTCCGAGAACTTTGTCAGAAACCTGAATCTACAGTTTGAGGCGCTGCTTGTCAACAGATCTTTAGACAAACGCATTAGCCCTCTCCGCTTTAGGGAGCTGAAAGTACTCTCAGAAATACACCACTGCTGACATAGTACTCCTCTCGTTTATGATGTAGTAGTAGAGGGAGTAGTAACTGTTGTGCTTGTGCTTGTAGTTTTGTATTTTCCTGGTTTGATTACAGTTTACTCCTGATGTAGATTTGGTTTAAGTTTTGTTTCAGTCCAAGTTTAGGCCCGGGTTTGGCTCCAGTTTAGTCCCAAATTTGATGAAGCGTACAGTATGTAGTGTATGTCGTCTACTAAAATAATCATTACGGTTAAGGTCATGGTGCACTTGCGCTCTGCATTTGACCCGTCCTTCAATGCCACTGGGGCAAACTCCAGATCCATCTCCAGTTCTTGAGCCGGTCTTGACCCTCCTGTACCTTAAACTGGACCTAACAGATCTTTTATGCATTATGTTTTGGGTTGATTTGGGTAACCAGAGTGCACAGGAAGAACATGCAAACTCAGGGAGAACATGGACCCTGGAACGTGAGTGTTTAGTTTTTCGTTGTTATAGTTTCGCCAAAGTTTATTATCCCCGTTGTTGCCTGTCTACCCATCTGAGGTTTAAATTCTTCCTCATCCTTTGCAGTAGCCGCCAGTACATTTCCTCCTGACACGATAATAACCTCAGTCATTTGCCGTTAAATGTCCAGGATTGTCCGTCAGAGCGGCTCAGAATCAGAGGTTAAAACGGGAGAGTGGATCTAATAATCTCCCTGGATTAAACCGAGACGACCGCAACGTGAGGGGAGCGTGGAGGGCGGCCGTTAGACTGACCCAGAGGAGCTGAGGCCAGAGCAGAGCCTTAAAGTTCGACCGTCTTTACAGCGGAGTACGTGTTTTGAACCAGCGACAGATCAATATACAGAGGCCCAACGTTGTACTCAAGTGAGAGTGCTGTTAATTCTAAATCATATTACTCAACTAGAAGTACAAAGTAGTAGTAGTATCTAAAGGAGCAGATGTTCAAATCCTTTTATACTGTTCTCAACATAAAGCTTTTGTCACTTCAGACTTACTCACAGTGGGAAGAGTAACCAAAACTTTTACCTAAGTAAGAGTACTGTTACTTCAATAAGTAGGGGTAGGAGGATAATGTTAGAAAAGTACTCAGAAAAAGTACGATTTCTTTTAAAAACTTAATGAAGTAAATGTAACTGAGCACTACCCACTCTGACAATATATCACTTGGCCAATACTGTGTTTACACTTTTTAGCGTATTGTCTGTGGGTCATAAAGATTCATCATTGACAGTTATTTTGAAAACAGGACAGTGCATTTCTAAAGAAACACTTTCAATAGTTAGTCATGTTTCCTTTTAACATTTATAATCACCTTGAGAATTGTGCGTTCTACTTATGCATTCTCCACAGATCTGACCTGTAACTTAGCCAGGTTGCGTGGCCTGTTTGTTTCCAGGGAGACATTACAGGCAAAATAATAACACACCGTATAACCCCCAATAACACACTTTTAATTCACCTTTAATTCATCTGTTCAAGCCTTTTAAAGGGCTTCTACCTGATTTTTTCCCATATTTTTGAGCAAAAATGTCTTGTACAAATATATTGTATAAGCAGGGGTCAAAATAAGTCAGCTGCGTACTGTCTGCATCTAAGTGTAAAGTGTGTTATTTTTCATAGAGTTAGGAAGTACGCTGCATGCTAGTTGTTGTCAGAATTATAATCAAGGTTAAACTCCACTTTGGTCTGTGAAAGTTGTGCAAAGTGCTTAAAAACTCAGCACAGTGAATAACTCGGATGCTCAGAATGCCTCTATCAGGGCCCTCCAGCTGTGTGACTGCGCGGGGCCCTGCAGCTGTGCGACTATGTGTGTCTCTGTGTCAGGGCCCTGCAGCTGTGCGACTGCGCGGGGCCCTGCAGCTGTGCGACTGCGTGTGCCTCTGTATCATTGTTATAGTGAAGTCATGACTCAGGTTTTACGATAATGTGATTCAGGCGTGTCTCTAAATCTGACCGGCTCTGCAGCATTCACACTTTATAATGACACAAACAGCAGTGGACTGTTTCTGACATGTTTAGTGCCTTTATATGAGAGCGAGGCTGATAATGACCAGTTAGAACCACGACTGTGAAGGATCCCTTAAAACTGCATGATAATTATAGTGGAATTAGGATGAGGATGTTATGGGAAAATATGTAATGACTATATTTATTGAAATTGCATTATAATTTAATTTCATTTTGCGTTTTAAAATCTAGATTAGTTGCTAAACCACATTTGAGAGAAGACTGAAACCTGAAACTAATTAAACTAATACAAAAATCGCATGCTTTTTGTCGAGGTGTAAGCTGCAGGGTTAGCAGCTTTTACACAGAGTAAGACCCCATGTAGACACGGGGAGGGCATCTGACACACGCACAGAGCATGCAAACTGTCGCCATTAGTTTATCCTTGTGTCCTGTGTGTGCGTTTTGTCCGTCGTATTATTTGAAAGTCCTCGTGCAGCTGACAGGATCATAACTGAGATACCAGAGAGCTAACACGTGCTAAAGCTAAGGACGCTAGCTTAGAGGTGACTTCTGCTGCTCTGGCTAACTAATGCATTATGTTAAAGCTGCACTATGCCACTTTTCTGGTAAAGGGGTCCAAAATCATAGAGATGTTATTACTTTGCCTGGAATGTCCTACAATAATAATAATAATAATAATATAATAACTTCCTGATTTTATTCAATTACAGGTGTTTTTGTTGCTCAAAAGCACCTTGGACATACATTTTAGTTTTGAGTGGTGTTGCCTCTCCACAGATCTGGCCTGTAACTTGACCATCAGCTTGTTTGCACGGAAGATAAGTTAAGAAAAGTTGTACTGCGCCTGTAATTTAGACCATTTGGTAATATGATAAATGACCAGAGCAGAAGCGTTAATTGAGCTGTTTACTGCGTCGCTGTCGCCGGAACAACATGTAAACAAAGGGCCGTGGCATTTGGAACGGCGTGTTATTTTTGCCCCTGTCACCTGTCGGTTCTCTGGCACCTGTCTGTTGTCACACCTGCCAATCAAACATCATGTGGTGAGACTCAGAACCAGACCGGAGGCACCTTCAAACACCGAGACCGGAGCCTTTAACGGACCGAAATGAAAATGTGACGATGGCGGACGTGTTTGTGTTTATTTATTTGTACGGTAGTATTACAAATTAGGGACTAACGTAGCTATAAACTAAACTTAAACTTTTATAGTTCAAGAAAAATAACTACTGATACTTTGCGGCGTCAGTAAAGTCGTCCGTATTCCCCGTATGCTAACTTTAGGCACTGCTCTGTCTGAAGCTTTGCTAAATTTTAATCTGATCTTTATTTTAACGCAATCTGACCGGAAAGCAGGGCCGTCCCAGCCTATAAGCAGACTAAACAGCCACCAGAGGGCCCCCAAGAGTCCATACATTTATATTGAAAGTCCTGTATTCAATCCCGCCAGCAGTTGGTAGCCTTTCTGTGTGGAGTTTGCACGTTCTCACTGTGGTCGGGTGGGTTTCTCTGTGTGACTTTTTTTAAATAAAGGTGCACTATGTATGTAACTTAGCATTTGCCACTTTCTTTGACTGGAACGTTGCACTGTACGACGTTAAATTTAACTCTAGACATTTTTAGTGCAGAAATACTTGATAATGTCACCTGCTTGACTCCATGACGGACACGCCTTAAAGCTATACCGTGGGACGTTTCAGGCAAAGCAATAACACAACCACGTAGACAAGAAACATGGTACACCTTTAGATAAATTAGGGGAAAAAAGCAAAGCATAATAACCTCACATGATATAATTAGAAAAGATTGAATTTGTGTTATAGCCTTCAAGCGTCAAGACCCAACATCGGTGGACATTGCTTTTGTCCCGTGCTTCTGTCTCTTTCGTTTATGTTGAACAATAAAAAAGTCCCAGGGCTGGCTCAGATGAGGTGTGAACATGTGTCCTGAAGGATCACGTCAGAAACAGCAGCGGCGGCGGCGGCGGCGGAAAACTGACAAACTGTGAACGATAAACATCTTTGACTCATGCTTGTCGTGCGTTGTTACATTCACAGTTTGCACGCACATAAAGACTGCAGTGCTCGTATCTACTTTCCACATGTGTACTAAGTTTGGGGTATAACCTTAGAGCTGTGCAGCGGGCGGTTTTCAGATTTTAGACTGCAATGACACCGTACTCCCAGATGGGGGCGAGAGACGTTATTCCCCCATTGATTACATTATGATTGCACCTGAGATCTCACTGCAATACAACAAAAATCATCATTTTACCCATCGATTGTATATATAAATGGACATAGCTAACCTGCTAGCCGCGACGTTCCAAATAGGAAGTGATCATGGGGGCTTCAGTTTACTTTGTATTGAGAAACTGTCACCCCTTTCTCCGTAACTGCTGCAGTGAGCCTCATCATTTTGGTCTTAAACTGTTTGTATTAACCCGCTCTACATGATCCCGGTGTTTATATTTCACTATTTTGTCCATAAATCAAGATATAAACGTTAATAACAAATAAATCAGGTGCCTTATTTCCTCAAGGTTGCTCCCACTAACATTTTGATTGGTTTGATTGACAGTGTTGTGCGGGTGGGAAGGGGCACTAAATTCTTTGGTTGCTAGGATACTCTGCTCCAAATTTGCCCCTATGAACTTCATTTGACTGGAGCCCTTAGTCCATTTCTTTATACAGTCTATGATTTTAACAATATTAATTTTAGCTGCCTCCATCTGTATTAATGTGCATCTGGTTCTATCATTATGACTTGGGATAATACCCATTGTAAATATAAATTACTATTTTTTACACCAACCAAGAAGCAATTTGTGATGAAGAGTTGAAAAATATGATGAAAATGACAGGAAGTAGAGAGTTCTGTTTGATGACGATGATCACACTGGGAGCATTCTGTCCAAAAGAAGCAAGTTTTTCTAAGGTGTTTTCTTACATTTGAATCTGTCAGATAATAATTTCTGTTTATATTAGAGGAGTTTTGGCCTACTGTTTAACACGGTTGCTAGGTAACAGTTAAGGAATTCCCTAGCATGATGTCACGTTTTCAAACCAGGAAGAAAACTTTGCTAATTTGGGATAAATAAAGTTAAATCTTTAGTTAAAGCATTAATATTATGATCTTTACTGTGTTTTACTAAAATGAGTAATCTAGTCTGTCACTTTAAATAATATTGACCTGTATAATATGATGTCACCTGAAACCCTGCAATCGATGGAATTTTAATCGAGAACAAGATCAGTTCATTTCTAAAAGTCCCTGATCAGCTTTGGTCTTTTTAATGGAGAGTTCAGTTTTGTTTATGTACAGGAAATTCATATTTTCTATTTGTTATTCATGAGATCAAATTGAATCAGACATTGTGATTGATCAATTTGAGGAAATATTACCCAGCCCTAGTTAGAAGATGAAGAATAGATGATGAAATATTGATTTTCTTAAGTACCCGTAGTTTACAAAGTCTAAATAATATTACCATTGCATCTAGTGTTTTATAACTTCTTGTCTTGTGTTTTCCAGATGTGCCCTGTGTTGTGAAGCGTCTCTCTTACAAAGATGGCATCCGACTTTGACAATGGTCTGATGGAGAGGAGCCACGGCCTGGACATCGACCACGTCCATCTGCTATTACAGGGTCAGTGCACAGATATTAAACGACATGAACACAACAGCAAGACAAACGTGACAAGTAAATGGGAGTATTAACACAATTAGGTAACAGTGAACCTACGTTGCCAGATCCTAAGCCTATAGAGAGCGGACACATGCCACTTTTTCTCATTCTCAGTATATGGACAGGCCTCAGGTGAAAGGTCACAACCTCCAGAATTCACTAGGACTCATGTTCATGTTCGACAGCAGGTGCTGGGGTTTAGGTAGTGACCATTCAGATCAGAGAGAGTCCTTTTACCTTTAAACCAAGTGGACTATAAGTCAATACTTTTTTCCATGCTTTGAACCCTGTGGCTTATACAACAGTATGGCTAATTTATAGATCTTTTCTGGCTAATGACCACCAGGGGGCGCTCTCTAACAGTAAATGCTAAGGTGAGACAGACATGGGGAAAGATTATGCACTGAAGAATACGCTAGTTTTCATTTTGTGCATCATGCACAGACACTCAACATGGAAAACACACCAAGAAATGCAAATGATGCAGCTTTTAAGATAAAGGCAATGGATCTGGCATCAAAGAAGGAAATAGAGCCACTGCACGTGACCTCAGCATCAAAGAAGGAAATAGAGCCACTGCACGTAAGCTCAGCATCAAAGAAGGAAATAGAGCCACTGCACGTAAGCTCAGCATCAAAGAAGGACATAGAGCCACTGCATATAAGTTTGGGATCAGTGAATCGATGGTGCGACGTTAGAGGCGGCAGCGGGAAGAACTTAGTCCATGTAAAAAAAACAACAAAACCTTTCAGAGGAAATAAAAGCAGATGGTCCGTGTTGGCGCTGTTTTATTTTCTAAACATGCAGGTATGTTCATCCCGTGTTGATGGCGTGTTGGTGCTGTACTGCAGATTTTCAGGCACAGGTTAAAAAAAAAAGAGTGTCTTAAATTAAAATTCAAGAATAACTCCATGTACTCTGTGCATACAAGTACAACATATTTGTATTCAAGTGCGACTTATATATGTGCAAAATGCATTTTCTTTTCAAATTTAGCTGGTGCTGCTTATATTCAGGTGCACTCAATAGTCTGAAATTTCCGGTATAACAAATTGTAGCGTAATTAGTTTTTTGCAGTGAAGAATAAAACAGCATTTCAGTTGTTATTCGTAAAAACTGTATTTATGTTTATGTCATATCTGGGGTCATAGTCAGGTCAGGGTTATGCAGTTTAATATCAGACTCTTACATACAGATGAATTTAAGTCACAGTTAAGGGCAGACTCATAATTTTATGTTCAGATTATTTTTAGATTAGAAGAGACTGTGCCATGTTTCACTCCTTAAGAAGCGAAATGGCAGTAATCCTACTTATAGTTTGATCTTTTTTTATTCTGTCAGTCCAACAGAAATGTGCCATAACATGTCTAACCCAGTGTATTAGCTGAGGATTAAGTATCAGACAACATGAATCTGTAACATTACTCACTAAAATGCAGAGTTTTAATCAACTCTTTTAGCAGCATTTTGAGCGTTCACTTTGAGTTTTCAGTACAAACTTTATACCCAATATTTCAGTTTTACATGATTGATCATTTGACATTGCCCACGTTTGCTGAGCACCTTATTTGTCCGGTGTGTAACAAACATTTACTTCTTATTTGCTGGGACGATTTATTTTATTGTTTTTACCATGTTTTTCAGATTATTTCAGAAGGCTGACACAGTGTTTTGCAGATTGCCCATAATTTAGGTTCCACATTTTATGATGAAATCTCTAAGCCGTGAAACCACAGCCTGCTAAAGTACGCACTGAGGATTTGTGATATGCAATATAAGAGGAGGGAAGGGCATCTGACACACAGGGAAACAAGAAGATGGGAGGGCATCTGACACACAGGGAAACAAGAGGATGGGAGGGCATCTGACACACAGGGAAACAGGAGGATGGGAGGGCATCTGACACACAGGGAAATAAGAGGATGGGAGGGCATCTGACACACTGGGAAACAAGAGGATGGGAGGGCATCTGACACACTTGATAGAGGAGGATGGGAGGGCATCTGACACACTTGATACAGGAGGATGGGAGGGCATCTGACACACAGGGAGACAAGAGGATGGGAGGGCATCTGACACACTTGATACGGGAGGATGGGAGGGCATCTGACACACAGGGAAACAAGAGGATGGGAGGGCATCTGACACACAGGGAAACAAGAGGATGGGAGGGCATCTGACACACAGGGAAACAGGAGGATGGGAGGGCATCTGACACACACAGGGATATCAATATGCCCCACAAGGATGAGAAATTTGGACCGTTGCCATAGCGATTACCAATCTAAAACAAAATATGAAATCTTTTGAATAGGAAAATAGCAATATTCATTTTGCACCTCTACCACGAAGCCTACAGACCCAAACTAAAACAAGACTTTCTATCTCACCTTTTTCCTACCTGGGGCAGATCAGGTAACTCCTCTAATAATATTATGACACATATTTCCTGGATCCCTCGTTGCCCTGATTACCCACAATGCCTCGGCGCAGGTCAGGTTGGAGCAGGTATGGAGGTGGGCGGGGCTTGTCTAGACTCACCTGCTCCTCTGCTGCAGACCGACCGCGGTAGCTTCAGACAGTTAGCGCTCCTTATGAGAGGAACAGCTAGTGTCTTGTACTACTGAGAGATATGGAAAAAAACAATGCTTTTTTTTGTGAGATGAAAACCATTTTGAAAGTGCTGATGCGGTAAAGAGGAGCCAACATGAGTGAGGCCACGACGGGTAGGTCAAAAAAAAATATATATACGCTAAAGAAATGTCAAATCTGTGCTAGGACTGCATCATTACTTGCAGTGATATCCAATTAGCACGTCGCAAAGGCTGCAGTTATTGAAGCGCCATCATTTTCTCCACAGACAAATGCAAATCTAATCGCTTTTGCAGTCTTTGTCAGAAAAATCATAATTACCCGTAGATATTTACTCAAATGGTTCAGCTTTAATCTATGCTGAAACCACACTCCACCCAAATTAAATCCAACGCACAATTGGAGACATATCCGAGTTTGACTGGTTATAAGATGCGATACTCAAAAATACTGAGAATGTTTTTTTTTTAAATTGAGATTGGAACAAATCTGCAACTACGAACAATGTCTGTGGTCTGCTTTTCCCCAGATTAACCAACATTCATTTTAAACTAGTCTTAGTCAGATTTAGCCTTCTACTGTAAATCGCTGTTCGGTTTTGCACCAGTTTGATGTTCACGTGTCGTCTCATTTTCCTGTTGATTTGACGTGCATTTGTCCTTTTATATTTGGACTGAAATTGGTGGTTGAATATACAATGATCTCTGCATATATTTGTAACTTTTGTGAATACTGCAATAGAAATGAGCAGTGTATGTGAAGTATACTCTGATTTTGTAAGTGCCTGTGTAAAACCTGTTTAAATCTTTCCTTCAGCACTGTTACTGCTGTACTTCAGAACAGATTAGATCTTTCATTCCTGCCCTTGAAAAGATTTTGACATTAAGATTTATACTGTAAACTTATATCTGCACGTTAGACTGAAAATCCATAGTTGACAGATGTTGCTTTTTAGTGTAATATTGTGATGTTGTGTCCTGTGCTCACTTTTGTTCCCTGAGATACTTCAATATACAACTAACTAACTGTTATTAAGTCATAGGTACGAATAATAATTGATACGAAAAATAGTATTCAAATAAATACTCATTTGAATAAGTACTAGTACTGAAAAAATCACATCATTATAATGTTTAAAATGACATTTATCTGTATGTTAATTTGATTCTGTGTAAACCAGGGCTAAGAGGAATAGTCTGTTTGTAACTTGTTAATAACTGGGACTAAACCGGGACTAAACCGGGACTAAACCAGGTCTAAACCAGGTGTAAACCAGGTGTAAACCAGGTCTAAACCAGGACTAAACCAGGGATAAACCAGGTCTAAACCAGGACTAAACCAGGGTTAAATGAGGTCTAAACCAGGATTAAACCAGGATTAAACCAGGACTAAACCATGACTAAACCAGGTCTAAACCATGACTAAACCAGATCTAAACCAGGATTAAACCAGGACTAAACCAGGACTAAACCAGGTCTAAACCAGGACTAAACCAGGTCTAAACCAGGACTAAACCAGGACTAAACCAGGACTAAACCAGGTCTAAACCAGGTCTAAATCCTGACTAAACCAGGACTAAACCGGGGTTAAACCAGGACTAAACCAGAACTCAACAGGACTAAACAGAACCAGATGTGAGTTAAGCCAGGTCTAAAACTATAGGACAAAATAAGATCTAAATGTATGACCCTACCTGTTCAAAATCAATGCTGAAACATAATCCAAAACTAAGGGTGCGTTCACTGTAGCACTCGCTCCAGGATTGAGCCCAGTTGTCCTGATGTAGACTTGGCTTAGTCTGGCTCTAGTCCTGGTTTAGCCCTGGTCTAGTCTAGGATTTGTTTCAAGTTTAGTTCCGGCATAGTCCTGTGTGAATGCGCCCTAAACCAGGACTAAATCAGGTCCAAACCAGGACTAAACCAGGACTTCAAGGTCTTAACCAGGACTGAGACATGATATAACTCATTTTAAGACTGGATGTATCTAACCAGATCTAAAGCAGTGTTATTTTTATGTTTTTAACTTAATTTTAAAGCTATTTTTTCAACATTAACACTTCATTTTTCCAACCAGTTCAGGTCCTTTAAACTCTTTGCCTGCAGCTAAACTCTCACTTCAGTCAGTGCACTTCAGTGAACCCAAGCGTACACTGATTTACTGCAGTTTTGACAGTCACATTAATGTATTCTTCTGTATTTTTAATAGTGGGTTAACAATCCGTGCATAAGGAAATACAAAAAAACGAAATGCAGTGAAGATTAAAATATTTATATCCAAGAAAAGGGAGCGGCACGTTTAGCTAACACGGATTTAACCAGCAACAACAACAACACAGGAGCAGAAGTGGTTTTAGTTAGACTGCAGATTGCATATGAATCAAAACAAGATATTTAAAGGTGCACTGTGTAACTTTTTGGTGTCTCCATGGAGATGTTACTGCACCTTGTCTGTCTAGAATATTCCAAAATATGACAGTACATTTGTATTCACTTACAGGTGTTTTTATTGAACAACAACACAAGAGAGTGATTTTTGAGATCTCTTATAATGTATAATCAAAACAAGACATTTAAATGTGCAGTATGCAACTTTGCTGGCGCCCGCTTGTCTCCATGGAGATGTTATTGCTTGGAATGCACCACAGTATGGCATTCAGCTTGTGCTCAGTCACAGGTGTTTTTATGAAATGAGAACAGAAGAGCCAAAGTGATTTTAAGCTGCAGATTGCCTGAATAATCAAAGCAAGATATTTAAACCCACACTTTGTGGCATTTTGTTCCACCTCCTTGTCTCCATGGAGAAGTTATGACTTGCCTTGAATGTTCCACAGTATTGCATTCAGCTTTTATTCAACTACAGGTGTTTTTATTGAGAGTGATTTTAGTTAAACTGGATATTTCTTATTCAGATAATTAAAACAAGATATTTAAATGTGCAATATGTAACGTTTTTGCCACCTGCTTGTCTCCAGGGAGATGTTATGACTTACCTGGAATGTTCCACAGTATAGCATTACACTTGTATACCTTCCATTTATTTATTTCTATTGGTCACGAGCACTGTTCCCTCTAAACTGCGCGCGTGCGCACTGGCGCACTGCTGACACGGTCTCCGCGCACAGAAAATCTGCTCTGCGCACAAAGAAATCGAACCGGAATTGAAAATAAAATAAACACACAACAATTCATTCTGCGCTATTTTTCAGTGTGAGTCAGTGAGTGTGACCGGGGACGAGCTGCTCCAGACAATTATGTGATTCACATACGTATATGAGCAGTTTATCCACGTCATTGAGGCTCCTCATGCGCCGCTATCAGAGGTTTAGCCGATGTGGAGCGAAGACTCGCTCATGATGCTAATGATGCTAATGATGCTAATGATGCTAATGATGCTAATGATGCTAATGATGCTAAGTGTTTATCCCCTTAACGTTCCGACGGCCCGCGCTCTGACGCACTGTTACGCACTGTTTTGTAGCAGTTTTGCGTTTTAAACATGACGAAACGGACAAAACAAAGGAAGTACGCGACCGAGGACACTGTGGATGTTTGTACAAGTTAAACTAGAGACATCTCGGACCCGGAGCGGCTCGTGGAACCGAGTGAAGATCTCATGATGGACTCAGGAGCAGAGGACCTTATGTTTTGATGGACTGGATGCTGTTCCTGATCGGTAAGTGTGGTTTATTCTGCTATTGACTTAATTGTGGGTCAAATATATCATACGTAATCATTAGCGTTAGCCAAAGTGTCTTGCCTAAGGACACGATGACAGAAGTTGGTCCGAGCGGGACTCGATCCTCCTCCTTTAACCACTGAGCCACTGTCAGAGAATTACTGTCACACTGAACAATCTTGACCCATACAACTTGTTTTGAATATATTTTATATACAAATATACATTTTATATTGTGTTTTGATATGATATGTAAATGTACAGTAATAGAGCAGCTGCAGATACAGATTCCTCTCAGTGTGTTTTGGTCATTGACTGTCACTAATTTATGAGTTGTAAAAATCAAATGATCGTGTCATAAACTGAAAAAGAGTTAACGGACCATTGTGAAAAGCTTCTCACAATGGCTTTTACTCATAATACAAGTCAGAGCTTTATAATGAAAATGTTAAGTGTGTTTTCAACATTGGAGTTTACAGTTGTCTTGGTTTGGTTGAAGCTCATGTTTTTTCATAGTTAAAATTAAATATTTATACTTCCAATAGCATTAACATACTACACAGGTCATGAGCAAGACCTTTGTCATTTTCATTGTATAAGTGGCTAAAGCACTTAATTAAAAGTCTTATAACAGAAATGTGAATGTGGTAATTTAATTATTTTAATAAACCATTTAACTTGGATGGATGTGATGCAGCATGACCACAGTGCACACGTCTGATGACCACAGCGCGCACGTCTGATGACCACAGTGCGCACGTCTGATGACCACAGTGCGCACGTCTGATGACCACAGCGCGCACGTCTGATGACCACAGCGCGCACGTCTGATGACCACAGCGCGCACGTCTGATGACCACAGCGCGCACGTCTGATGACCACAGTGCGCACGTCTGATGTAGCTCACACTGGTCCATGGGACGCTCAGGGAGTTTATGTGTTTGCTCAGACTCGTGAAAAATTAGAGGGAACATTGGTCACGATACTACATTGAACATTCTTACAACATTGTTACTGTGAGTGGGCTCGCCTTTGCATAGAGCTAACCTGTGTTTTGGCCTGGTGGTGTCTCCATGGAGATAGATGCTGATATTGCGGAAAATTCCAGGCAATGCAATACCATCTCCGTGAAAACAAGCAGGTGGCCGACCCTCCACTAGAGTGTCCTATATATTACAATGAGTATATTTAGATTTGAGCTATATCACGTTATATTTTCAAAAAGTTGTGTCAAGTTTGATTCAGGCATGTTTGAGTAATCTTGAGTACCTGGTCTCCTGCTCCAGAACTCAAACCTCCCTGTTCCAACTTGTGATGTCATTAGGCGGTGACATAAGATGTGCTAAAACATTAATAAACAAATTTTAAATGAGGACAAAACCAGACGTCTAAAGCCTCATTTTATAACTTTTTAGACAAAACATAAACTTAAATAAAGTAGTTGTTGTTTTTTTTTGTTATTTTTTTCATTTTGGATGTTTTTATTGGACTAAAACACCTACAGAAACTTACATCCTTACTATAAGTGAGCTTGCATCTCCACAAACCTGACCTGTCCTGCTTGTCTCCATGGGAATGTTGCTCCTTTCCGCTATAGTATTTCACAGTACGGCATAAAAGTTCTATCACCATGGAGAATGTTCCGAAGTGTGATTTTAACTTTATATTTCCATGGAATCCAGCAGGTGACGTCCCACCTCCAGAAAGTTACATACTGTACCTTTAAGATGTCTGAAAATAACTCCAAGTCTTGAATAATGCAAGAACCTTCAAAACTATTTATTTTTTATATTATTTAGGCGAAATCCGCAAAGTACCAGCTTTATTTTTTACATTTATTCTCCATGTTTTTGTCTGTAAACCCCCTCACCACACACTTTATACACTTTTCCCACACAGGCATTAACATTTTCTCACATTTCTCTCTCGTTTAAACTCTCTCAAAGTTCAAACCTTCGTATATTATATCCCCCGTCCTAAATCATTCTAAAGATATTCAGGAAAGTTTCATTTCTGTCCTGTGAATGTGACTTTTTTTTAGCATTGATACTTGCTCAAATAAGTATGTAGTTTCAATACTCATTCTAGTTCTTTTCTAGTTCTAGTCTACTTTAGTCTTTGTATAGTCCTGCCTTAGTCCTGGTGTAGACCTGATTTAGTCCTAGTTTAGACTTGCTTTTGTCCTTCCTAGTTCTGGTCTAGTTCAGTCCTGGTTTGGTCCTGATTTAGTCCTGGTTTGGTCCTGATTTAGTCCTGGTGTAGGTCTGATTTAATCCTGGTTTGGTCCTGATTTAATCCTGGGGTGGGTCTGATTTAGGCCTAGTTTAGACTTGGTTTTGTTCTTCCTAGTTCTGGTCTAGTTCAGTCCTGGTTTGGTCCTGATTTAGTCCTGGTGCAGGTCTGATTTAGTCCTGGTTTGGTCCTGATTTAGTCCTGGTGTAGGTCTGATTTAATCGTGGTTTGGTCCTGATTTAATCCTGGTGTAGGTCTGATTTAGTCCTGGTTTGGTCCTGATTTAGTCCTGGTTTGGTCCTGATTTAGTCCTGATTTAGTCCTGGTTTGGTCCTGATTTAGTCCTGGTTTGGTCCTGATTTAGTCCTGGTGTAGGTCTGATTTAGTCCTGGTGTAGGTCTGATTTAGTCCTGGTTTGGTCCTGATTTATTCCTGGTTTGGTCCTGATTTAGTCCTGGTTTGGTCCTGATTTAGTCCTGGTTTGGTCCTGATTTTACATATCTGACGGGTAACTTGCTCAAGTAAGTATATAGTTTCAATTCTCATTTTAGGATCAATTAGTATCTGATTTTCAATACTTTTAACTTTACAAACTCCTCAAAGTCTGAAAATTTCCCGTGCACTTTTCCCTCTCCACTGACCTATATTACATCGCATTACATCATCATAAATCCACTACTGTACTTTCGTTTAAATCACTGCCATCACTGCTAATTTCTCTTCTGTGATTAATTATAATATGAAATTTGACTCCCTCTATTTCCTGACTGTCAAAATTAGCTCAGGGTTAACTCAGGCCACCAAGAGCTCACTGCGAAACATGTTCTAACAGAAATAGTCCAGACCGTACGTAGATCAAAAGGCAGACTGCAGCGACATGCACGAGAATGGACCGTGCTGGATGTTAAAGTGAAAATCAGATTTGTGTTAAAGATCCAGGATAACACTTTAAAATGGAGAATGAAGACTGGACCATTTGTGAAATTTTGCACACAGCCAAAGATCTGAATGAGTTTTTTGAGCTGTACGATGGTGAGTGACGACTACAACTACAAGGTCCGTAGATGGTTATTAATAAGTCAAAATTACTTATTGAGTAACTTTTTGAGTATATTCAGATGTTTTACTGTTACATTTAAAGTGCATTATGTAAGTGCACTATGAGGTGTGTCTGCGATCTGCCTGTTGCCATAGAGATGTTATTGTTTGGCTTGGGATGTTTCACAGTATGTTATTAAGCATATATTGCATTGATGTTCAGTCCTGGTTTAGTCCGGGTTTAGTCCTGGTTTAGACATGCTTTTGTCATTTCTAGTCCTGGTCCAGTCCTGGTCTAGTGCTGATTTAGTCCGGGTTTAGTCCTATTTTGCTCCTGGTTTGGTCCTGGTTTAGTCCTGGTGTAGACCTGGTTTAGTCCTGGTTTAGACTTGAGTTTGGCCTTCCTAGTTCTGGTCCAGTTTAGTCCTGGTTTGGTCCTGGTTTAGTCCTGGATTAAACCTGATTTAGTCCTGGATTAAACCTGATTTGTCCTGGTATAGGCCTGATTTGGTCCTGGATTAAACCTGATTTAGTCCTGGTTTAGACTTGTTTTGTCTTTTCTAGTTCTAGTCTATTTTAGTCTTGGTATAGTCCTGCCTTAGTCCTGGTGTAGACCTGATTTAGTCCTAGTTTAGACTTGCTTTTGTCCTTCCTAGTTCTGATCTA